>NC_031769.1:149885052-149933553 GCF_001522545.3 Parus major
AGGGTGAGGAGCAATCCCACGTGGAAGGTGAGGAAAGCTCCAGTATGGAGGGTGAGGAGCAATCCCATGTGGAAGGTGGGGACGGATTTTATGTGGAAAGTGAGGAACAATCCCGTGTGGAAAATGGGGATGGATCCCATGTTGAGGGTGAGGAACAGTGCAGTGTGGAAGGTGAGGAGGAGCCTGTTGTAGAAGACAACCCAAAGAACCATTTGGGGTGGGCTGGAAGGGCCTCGTGCCTGTGATCCCACAATCTCCTGGTGTTCCATGGCCCCCACAAACCACGTGCGGTGCCCATTCTGTGCCAGCCCCAAGCCAGACCTCCCCCAGTGCAGCTACAGCAGGATTTAAACTCAGAACTAAAACCTGATTTTATCCTCCTGGTCCTCAGGTCCATCCCGAATCCCACAGCGGATGCTGAGGAGCGCTCTGGCTCCCGGCAATTAAACCCCGCTAACGATGGAATCGCTCGTTCCATCCCTCGTGATTGCAGAGGGACGTTCCTGGCGCAGCCTCTTAACGAGCGCCTTCCAACACGGTTCTGCAGCACTGAAAGGGGGAAAAAAAAAAAAAAAAATAAAATATGCATATTTTAAGGAGACAGATTGCTGCCTTCATCTGGCTCCCTGATTAGATGCCAGGGCGGCACCGTGCGACAGGAATTCCATTCTTTTCCTTCTCCGCGTTTCCCTTACATCTTTCTTTTCCCTCTTTTATCAAAATATTGTTGCACTGGGTGATTTTTGATTCTCTAGAAAGATTCACTGCTGGGGGCAGGTCCCTCTTTGCTTCCTGAACTTGTGAAAACCTGGAAGCCTCCAGGCCCAAAGGTGACCTGCAGAGCTCTGCAGGATTTTTGGGAAGCAGGAACACAGCAGTGACAGCGCCAGGAAAAAGTGGATTTAAAGCACAACTTGGGCTTGTTCTGCCCGTGCTGCTCTTCATCGAAATCTGAATTTTCAATGTAGTTTTCAAAGGTTTCCAAGCAACCGTGTGTGGCTGGCTTTGGCACGATCCCAGAAACCTCTCTCTTCCTTTGGGATGGCGCCAGCCAGGAAGCTTCCTGCTGGCTTGGAGTGGTGGGAGACGGCCGTCAATGTCCTCTGCTCCGGGAACCCGCTGGCTGCTGTTGCCAGGCTGTGGAGCTGGGGCAGTTATTCCCTGGAATTGCAGATTCCAAGGGTTTGGGAACTTCTGCTTGAGCAGGATCCCCCTGACCTTGAGAATTATGGGAAATGGGATCACAGCACTGTCCACTCGTGGTTCTGGGGTGTCCAGCACTGGAAGGATGTGGAGCTGCTGGAGCAATTCCAGAGGAGGCCACAGAGATGCTGCAAGGGCCAGAGCCCCTCTGCTCTGGAGCCAGGCTGGGAGAGCTGGGAATGTCCAGCCTGGTGAAGCCAAGGATCCAGGGAGATCTCAGAGCCCCTTCCAGTGCCTGAAGGGGCTCCAGGAGAGCTGGAGAGGGACTTGGGACGAGGGATGGAGGGACAGGACACAGGGAATGGCTTCCCACTGCCAGAGGGCAGGGATAGATGGGATATTGGGAAGGAATTCTTCCCTGTGAGGGTGGTGAGGAGCTGGGATGGAATTCCCAGAGATCTCTGCCTGCCCCTGGATCCCTGGAAGTGTCCAGGGCCAGGTTGGATGTGGCTTGGAGCAGCCTGGGATAGTGGAAGGTGTCCCTGCCCATGGCAGGGGGGAGGAATGAGATGAGCTTTAAGATCCATTTCAACCCAAACCGTTCCATGATTCCGTAACTAAATCAGATTTGGCCGGTGGCCACCGTGGTGTTTAATGCTGTAAAAATAATTTTCTCTACCACGACCTTTTCTGTGATGCTCTGATTTTTTTTTTCCCTGTTTGCTGCACAGGCTGGGAATAAAATCCAATCCCATTTATTCCACTGCATCTCCACAGCCCAAATCTTTGAGTGCTGATGTTTTAATCCCATTGTTGAACACGTTGCTCCCTCTCCGTTCCCCCCGACTTGTTGCAAATCCAACCTTAAGGAATGAAGTTGGAGAACAAGACTCGTTCAGGACCGGAGAGCGTTTTGTTGTGATGATTTTTTTCTGTGTCAGTGAATTTGATTTCCTGGCTCTCCCGATGTTCCCACAACCCTGAATGGTTTGTAAATTCATATAAAATCTTAATTCCTGTTTGCTTGGCTTCTCCGAAAGGTGTCCGTGTCCAGCTGGGAAATTGGGAAATGTTGTTGTCCCACCTGGGAGTGGGAGCCACAGGAATTCAGCCACCAGTCACAAAGTCCTCTTGAGTAACACCAGATTTTGGGTGTGGAAAATATAATTTCAGTCCTGGAGAGCCTGTACGTGAGTCCTCTCCTGGTTCTTGAGCAATCTTCCCAGGAATAACAAAACCTGGGAGGGAGGAGAGGAAGGCACGGAGCGTCCTGGCGTGCGCAGGCCAAAGGAGGAGGCCCAGGAAGAAACCCGGATAATTCCCTTTAAAGAGTTTCCCTGTTGAGATGAGGGTTGTGCTCCTAAATCCTTACGGAATGGTTTGGGTTGGGAAGGGACCCTAAAGTGCACCTGATTCCATCCCTGATTATCCCAATCCCTTTGTTTGGGCAGGTTTTCTCCAGACAGGTGAATTCCGTGGCCGTGGGATTTGGTTTAGGCAGAGCTTCACTCCAGAGGCTTTTGCAGGGTGGAGGGACTTGGAATCCATTCCTGGGGTTGGATGCAGCCCCCCAGGAGTAACGGGATGCTGACAGTGGGATCCTGGAGGGAAGGGATGTGGCCGATGGATTTTCTTCCTTTGTTTCCCATGAAAAGTTTGATTTCCCTGAAGTCCTTGGAACAGGACCTGGAGTGAGAGGACAAGAGGAATGGTTGAAACTGACAGAGGGAATTTGGGATATTGGGAAGGGATTCCTCCCTGTGAGGGTGGTGAGGGGTTGGAATGGAATTCCCAGAGAAGCTGTGCCTGCCCCATCCCTGGAAGTGTCCAAGGCCAGGTTGGATGTGGCTTGGAGCAACCTGGGATGGTGCAGAGAGGTTGGAACGAAATGGTCTTGAAGGTCCTTTCCAACCCAAAGCATTCCATGATTCCATTTGAAATTGTAACAGCAGCATTTCTCCGAGGGGTCCTGTTGAACTTGGTACCTTTTTGGAGGAATTGAATGTCATTCTAATTTAATTTTAATTTATAGGAATTTTAATTAGTGGAGGGAGGAGAATCCAAGTGACATCTCCCATTGAGGGATAACGATGCCAAACTTCCTCTTAACCAAAATACCGCTGCTGGTCTTGTTGAGTGTGGAATTATTTTGGTTGGAAAAGACCTCCAAAGTCATAAATTCCAACTGTTAACAGCACAGAGCCGTCTCTTCAGCTGGAAAGTTCAGCACTGGTTTTTAGATGATATTCAAGGTGAGCAAACAGAGATTTGGTTGGAAAAGCAGAACAAGAATCCTCGGTTTTCCTGAATCCTGAGCTTTTCCTGAGCCTCCAAGATTCCAGGTGGCCCCAAAAGGAAGGAGCTGTCCTAATGTGGTGCTTTAATGGATTACTCAGAGATCATTAAAATCACTCTACAGCAGCTTTAATCATCCCTCGCGTTTCCCTGCTGCCGGAGACACGGCAGCTGCGTCCTAAAAGTCTGTCGGAGTGAGGGCTCCTGGCTGGCTCCTGTTGGTTTGGGAATTTCTCTCCGTGCCTGGTGGATTTTGCACACACAAGCCTTGACGAGTCGCGATGCTTCGTTAGCTCCGGAGCAGCTAACGAGCAACCGGTATGGCAGGCTTTGAGCAAGCCATGGAATCATGGAATGGTGGAATGGTTTGGGTTGGGTCCATCCTGGCCTTGGATGCTTCGAGGGATGGGACAGCCACAGCTTCTCTGGGAATTCCGTTCCAGTGTCTCGCCACCTTCACGGGATGGCATTCCTTCCCAATATCCCATATAAACCCCCTCTCCGTCCGTTGTCCTGGCATTCCCAACCCATAGGTCCGGAAGCTGTATCTGCATTTTCCAGGGGATGGAAACAACTTCCCCCAACCTCCTTTTCATCAGGTCCAGGACCTAATTGAAACTTTAATTTTATTAAATGGAATTAGCAGAGTAAAGCCCTAATTAAGAAGGGTTTAACAATAATCTCTCGGAATGAGCAAAGTCGTGGTATCCTGCTTGTGGACTGGGCTGTGCTCCACTCCCTGGTTTTTTTTGGGAATGTTTTGTAATGTGGCTTTTGTAACATGGTTTTGTGGCTCTTTCTGACTAAGAATTTATTGACAAATCCATCCCTCCCAAGGGATGACTGGGAAAAGGGGTCATGGAGTGTGGTGGAGTCACCATCCATGGCCTTTTAATTTAACACATCCTAAATATTTCACTTTGACTCTTTCTAAATCACTTTTTTTTTGCGGTGCAGGTGAAGCAAATCATGTTTTCCTGAACTAAAATTCCCACCTTTGCCCAGAATAACTCCGGGAAGCGGTCAGGGAATATTAAAAAACAGTGTGACAAGTATTATTGTTGTAGAGGGACCGGGCTCCCGGCAGGAAATCTATGAATGTCAACTTTAACATTTTCACTGCTCTTCCTACGCTTTCCTGGAATCCACCAGGCGAGTGGGTTTTCCTGCCCTGTCAACCTTTAGGGATGAATATTCCTTTTATTACTCCTCCTTTCTCTCCCTTTGATGTACGAACCATGGGATGACGTCACGGGAGCCGAAATACGGGGAACAAATAAATGTTGTGAGGACTGGGACAGAGGTGGGTGTTTTCTCGGGAAGGCTCAAAGCACTGGAAAAAGACCAGCACCCTCCTTTCCTGGGATTGAGGCTGCTCTTGTGGGGTTGGGAATTCTGGGAGTGCTCAATCCCTTGTGGGGCTGGGAATTCCAGGACAGCTCGATCTTTTGTGAGGTTGGGAATTCCGGGACAGCTCAACCTCTTGTGGAGTTGGGAATTCAGGAGAAGCTCAGCATCTTGTTGGGTTGGGAATTCATCAGGAGCTTGACCTATTGTTGGGTTGGGAATTCTGGAAGAGTTCAATTTCTTGCGGGGTGGGAATTCCAGGAGAGTTCTGATGCCCCTTTTCTCTGGGATGAGCCCCTCAGTTCCCTCAGATGCTCTCTGGAAATCCCTTCCCAGCCAAGGGAAAGAAATCAGGAAGTGCTTCAGCCTTTCCCTCATCCTTTGTCCCCTTTCCCTTTGTCCATCCCACAGAGGGTGGAGATTCCCCTCTGCCCCATTTTCCATTTTCCATGGATCCATGGGAACATCTTCCATTGCCTTTTAGCTGCAAGAACCCAGATTCATTCCAGTTGGGATTTCTGTCTTTTCCCATTTTCTCCCTGACCAACCTCCCACCATCCTTGTCCTGAGTTCCTGCCCTCCTTCCAGAGGCCACAAACTCCCTGTTTTCCGTTAATTCCAAGCTGGAAAGCCCTTTCCAGGAGGAATATTCCCTAAAATCCATCCTAAACCTTCCCTGGCACAGCATTTCCTCTCATCCTGTCCCTTGTTTCCTGGGACCAGATCCTGACCCTCGCCTGGATTCACCCTGGGATCCTTTTGATCCAGTTTTTCTCCAGGATGAGCCTCTCCAACTCCCTCAGCCTCTCCTGGTTCTCCAGACCCTTCCCAGCTCCATTCCCATCTCTGGACACGCTCCATCCCTCCAGGTTGCTTTCCCAATGTGATTGACATATTCCCAGTTAGCATCCGATTCTTTTTTTAGGCCCAATTCTCCCCCAGGATTCCAGTCCAACATCTTGGACGGAAGTTCTGACAAGCAGGAAGCGTTAATCCATGAGATCTTCATGGACATGTTGTCCTAGGCGTGCAGGAACGGGAAAGAGACAAAAAAAATTCCTTTTCTAGAAGGACAAACATGAATCACTTGGTGTTTCTCTGTGAGTAATCCTTCAAATCCGCAGCACCCGGCAGGAATTCTGCCACATCCCACCCGATCCGTGCTTCCATGGAGTAGCATCTCCCAGCTGGGTGAACCGGAGTTGAAGATAAAATTTAGAACAAGTGATAAAAGTCCTCGTGGGCTTTCTAAAAATACGGCGCCCTCTTGTCATCGGCATCGCAGTTTTCCTGAGGAGCCAACAGGAACATTTTTCCCTGAGGAAAACGGGATTTGTCGTCCACAAGCTGTTGCGGCTCCCGTGACCTGCTGGCTCGGGAGGAACCCTTGGGAATTTTCTTTCTGGTCCCAAACGTGAGGAAGAGTGGGTGGCTCTCGAGGGTTGGTGTTTGGAGCTGGGGCATCTTCGAGGTCTTTTCCAACCTAAATTATTCCGAGGATGAGGGGGCAGGACACAGGGAATGGTTTCAGATCTTTGAAGATGGGAAGTTGGGAAGGAATTCTACCCTGTGAGACCCTGGAATGGAATTCCCAGAAAAGCTGTGGATGCCCCATCCCTGTCCAGGTTGGACAGGGCTTGGAGCAATATGGAATAGTGGAAGATGTCCCTGCCTATGGCAGGGGTGGTGGAATTCCATGATCTTAAAGGTCCCTTCCAATCCAAACCATTCCATGATTTTATTTAATTAACGATTCCATGCTTTCAGTGTCTCCAGTTGTAAAAGCAAAAATCTCCTTATTTATGGAAACCTTCCTTTTATCCCTGGTGGGAATATTTGGAATATTGTGGAATGACTCTGGGTAAAACTTGGATCTCAGCACTGGGAAGCATCAGCCACATCCCCTTCTCTCAGTCCTTTTCCGTTGATATTGAAAACCTTGGAAAATCATTCTTTAAATCCAAAATCTGCCCTAGGGAAGAGATTTTTCCAGGCTTTCTTTTTCCCAAGGTCAATCCTTCAACTTGCAAAGTCGGAAGGAGGAAGGAATCCTCCAGAAAAACTGGGAGACCTCTCGGATGGATTAGGTCTCATCCCTGGCTTTGATAAACGCTTCTGTAGTGCAGACTGTGTTTAGTCCCTTGGTTTTAAGGACTAAACCCCATTTTTGGGTATTTACTGGATTTCTGTGGCACTTGATGGTGGTTGTGGAACAGGACAGGATGGGATGGGATGGGATGGGACAGAGTCCCTAATTTAATGATCCACATAACCCAGATTCTGGGTGAAATTTACTGGCAAGGGACAGTGGGACCTCAGAATCTGGTCTCGGATTTTCCTAATTCCATGAATTTCCTGAATTTGCTCCTGGATTTGTCATTCTACACCTGTTATAGGTGTCCCATGTGACACAACAATTCCCATGTATCAGATTAATTCTTGGGGTCTGGATCTGGTTGATCTCATAGGTCCCTTCCAGCTCAGGATATTCCATGATTCCCTGCTATATCCATTACCCCTGTTACTGGTGACTTAATCTTGGTGCAGCATTCAGCCTGGAAATTCCTGAAATCATGGAATCATGATTGGAAAAGCCCTCCAAGTCCACAGAGCCCAACCATTAACCCAGCACTGCCCACACTAAACCACATCCCTACATCTCAAATGTCATCTCCTCTTGGATGGGGGGTTGATTTTTGGGTGATGTCACCTTCCAACCTTCGTTCCTGGCCTAAAAAGATGGAAAAGCTGGTCATGGATCAAAGGATGTTGAGGTTTTGCTGGGAGAGCAGGTTTTGGGTCTTGTTCCATGATTTTGGAGAGACTTTTGGGTAAATAATTTAATTCGTTGCGTTTTTGAGCTGCTTAAAAGCTGATATTTGTCCCAAATCCTTGTTTTGTCCCAAATATGAGCTTTGGATGTGAATTCAGTTCTAGGGCCACACAAAATTCCTTTGAATCCCATTTTTTTTTAAAGCAGTATCAAAATGATGGCACCTCAGAGTGTTCAGGCTCAGGTGGGGAGCTCCAAGAAGGAAAACACAAGGAATTTGGAGGCACCAGCCTAGTTCTGCTGGATTTGGGGTTAATTCCCCCTCCCTGGGCATCTCTGTTTTTAAACAAAGGTCTGAATTAGTTCCTCTCAAGATAAAGAGGCGGCCGAGCAACAACCGTAACTTTATCCCTGATGTTCCCAAGATCCTGCTCTCCCTTTATCCAACTGGTACTTCCCAGCTGACAGACAAACAACCCCATCCCGGCCTCTCTAAATCATCAGCATGGTGATGATTAACAGTGATCAGCAACGAGGAGGAGACAAAAGGCCCTCCTGAATATTTGATTCCTCATCCTCTCAACATTTCAGTTGTTCCAGGTGAAAGGTTAAAGTGAAAAAAAAAACCAAACAGGAATTTGGGTTGAGGGTCTGTGGAAAAGTTAAAATTTGTGGCTCAGCTCTCTCTTGAGGACTTGAAATTTATCCCAGGTCTCAGCTGGAGAAATGAAAGTTTAAAGTTGTGAACCCCTCCGAGATTGCCTCACCCCCTTGGAATGGCTCATCCTGGGATGTGGCGGGTGGAACAAGGCGGGCATTGAGGGAATGGGTGCTCGGCCAGATGTTTTCAGGGAGTTTCACAATAGTCCTTTCATTTCCTGGGCCCGAGTTCTGACCGGAATCCAGGGAGAGGAGGGAGGATCGTGGTGGTTGAGCTGGGTGGGAGGCTCCTCATGGGAGTGAAAATCCCAGGACAGGATAAAAGAGGTGTCTCTGAACTGCTGGGAATTCTGTGGAAGTGGGAATTAAAATCCTCAATCTGTTGGATTCCCAAAAAAAAATAGGGAAATCTAGTCCTGACTTCCTTTATCTTTGGGGGACTTGAGGGGAAATGTTCTGTGGGTTGGATTTTTGAGGCCCTTCAAAGGTGACATTTATCCAAGCTGCTCGTTTTGTCCCAAATATGGTCTTGGATTTTCCTAACTCCATTAATTTCCTAAATTTGCTCCAGGTTTTGTTGTTCTGCAATTGCTCCTGGTGTCCTGTGTGACACAATTCCCATGTAACACCACAATCCCTGGGAGCTGGGTCTGGTTGATCTTTAAGGTCTCTTCCAAACCATTCCATAGTTCCTTCCAACATTCCTCCCAAATTCCTTCCTTGAAGGTCCCTCTGGAAGTTGTTCCAGGTGCTTTGAAGCTCAAGGTGGAAATACTTTTCTGTCATTCACCTGTGGAGAAAGTGGTGGAAGGTCCATGAGTAATTTGGGGAGCTCATAGAATCTCCATCCTCGAGATGCCCAGATTCCAACTGGACACAATCCTGATCCATCCGCTCTGGATGGGCCTTCCGTGAGCAGGAAGGTTGGATTAGGTGACCTCCAGAGGTTCCTACAAGCCTCAAGTGTTCTCTCATTCCACGAAAAAAGCTCTTTTAGGATGCAGGACTCAGTTTTTAGGGGTGTGGGAGCTTTTCCAAGTCATCCTACTCAGGCAGGAGCTCTCCCGTTGTGTATTTTGGGAAGTTCCCGGTGCCTCCTCTGTGGATCCACTGAGAGGAATCCTCTGGAGCTGATTTTTGTGTGGAGGACTGAGGTTGAACTGTGGTTTTGAGCTGAAACGGAGATAAATCAGATACCAGAGAAACATGTTTGTATTGGATGTTCATGCTGTAGACAACCCCAACAAGTTTCCTTTTTCTTGGGGAATTATTAGGGGTTTGTCTGGATAAGGGATGGTAACAACTGTGGGAAGGCTGGAGCTGCTCCAGTTATGGAAAAGTTGGGTGATTATGGAGTGGGATGTTTGTGGATTCAGGAGGATGATGGTTCAGTGAATCCAGAAGGACTCAAAACTTCCCAGGCTGGGAATTGGGAATGTCGCAGGAGTGAGCAGGAGATGAGTTTGGAACAAGAGAAAGGACCCTGGCAGGATTTTCCCAGGAAATCCTTGCCTGCCCCATCCCTGGAAATGTTCAAAGCCAGGTTGGACAGGGCTTGGAGCAGTCTGGGATAGCAGAAAGTGCCCCTGCCCATGGAATTGGATGATTTGAAGGCCCCATCCAACCCAAAACATTCCATAAACCGCTGCCACGGCCAGAAAAGTACGGACCTGTTCCTGCCTGGGGAGGGAGTCTCCCATCTTCACCAAGAAACAACTGAATTCCATGATTTGGATGTGTCAGAACATCAGTCGGTGCTCAAATTGCTGCCTTGCAATTCCTTGATTTTATTTCTTGTTTTCATTTCTGTGGAGAACGATTGGAGAGGCCCATGTGGATCCTCGAGTTAATGGCTTCCAGAATAAATCGAGCCAGAGGTGACCCTGAGGATCCGTGTGAGCCGGAGAGAGGCTTGGACTGGAAAAATATATCATTTATTGGGATATTGGGAAGGAATTTTTCCCTGTGTAGTGAGGGGCCGGAATGGAATTCCCAGAAAAGCGGTGGCTGCCCTTTCCCTGGAATTCTCCAGAGTCAGGTTGGGCAGGGCTTGGAGCAACCTGAGATTGTAGAAAGTGTGGAAAAATGGCAGGAAAAATCCAAGAACTGGATGATCCAGTGGTTCCAGACCATTCTAGGATTCTGGGTTTTTTCCACCATTCCTTACAGGAATGTCCTTTATAGGAGAAGCAGCTCCTGGTTATCTGCAGGAGCGGAAGTGTGGGCGCACAATTCCCCTTCGAAAACTGGATTTAAGTTGGAAATGGAGTTTTATTGCACTCTCTGAGAACTGCTTTGTAACTTCCTAGGGTGAGATGAAGATCTCTCCCAGCTAATATCCAATAATATCGAATAAAATGGGAAGCTGTCAAGGTTAAAGGAAATAATTGTAATTAAGGGCTGACCTTAAAAATGAAGTTGGCTTTAAAATAAGAAAATTTATGCTGCTTTCAGATATCGAACGGCCAGAACAGAGTTCAAGGCTCTGCTCATGGGTTTCTTCCACATTTTTCATTATAACTTCAGGAAGAGAATTTTCACCACTGCTTAATCATTTTATTCCTACCTAATTATTCCATAAATACATTAAAAACTGTCAAAAAAAAAAAAAAAAGAAAAAGAGTCCAAACTGCCTAATTGACCAAAAAAAAAATAAAAAATCTAAATTTGAGTCATGCAGTGCTTTGACAGTTTCACATCAACTTTTTTCCCCCTATTTTGAGACCTTTTCATTTTCTTTTCTGAGAGATTTGAATCCTTGCTCAGCACCAGGGAATGGATTGTCCTAAATTTCCACATATCCCAGAGGCAGGTGAGGAAGAGGAGGCTTTTATTCCATGCAGGGGATGAAGGACGCAGCCCTGATTTTCCCTGCGGAGCCACAGCTCCGAAATTTCCAACGCTTTAGGAATGTCTGGGGTAATTTGAAGTTCACAATAAACTCGCGCTTGATTATTTGAGGTTTCCTCTTGAATCCCAACCCCATTTCCTGTTAATTCCACACAGCTCCCTCGCCGGGGTAGAGCAGAGGAATTGTTTATGAATTCATAACTTAACAGGGAAATAAACAGCGATTTATCCGTCAGAGCCTCGCTCCGGAGAATTTTGGATACGGATAATAAAAAGCAGGGGGAACCTTGGGATAGTGATGGGAGGGGCTTGAAAAATAACTGATACGATTTGGACCTAAATCCGTGATTTTTTGTGGAATTCCAGGCTCACAAAACACACCCCAAACAGGATTTGAAGTTTCAAAACCTCATTGCAGAGCAGGAATCTGAAGGACTTTTTTATTTGTATCACCTGATGCTGGAGCCTCCTGAAATTATCGTGGAATTTCAACATATCCTTGGTTTTGAAGATAAAATTCTTATTTTAGAACCTGAGGGCACTTCTAAAGCACGTGACGGCGCCTCTGATGAGTTTGTTGATCAAAAAGTTGCGGCGTTGCGGAAGGAAAAGTGGGGAGGATTTTAGGGAATAACAAAACATCAAAGCAATCGCTACGGGAGAGCGGGATGAATCATTAGGAGCTGGGATTGATTTCTGACAGCGGAGAGATCGTGTCAAAAATGCCTAAAATTCAGATAGAGATCGGTTGTTTTTTGAGAGCCAGCGCTGTTGTTTTCGTGTGTTGTCAAAAGTGATTTTTTTGGGAGGTTGTTTTTGGGGAGAAAAGAATATGAAGTTGTTGAGGAGCAACATCTCGGCTGGGGTTGTGTCACATCACGTTTGGAATGAATGTGGAGTTACGGAATGGTTTGGCGGGAAGGGACCTTCAAGATCATCCCATTCCAACACCCTGCCGTGGGTAGGGACACCTTCCAGCATCCCAGGTTGCTCCAGCCTGGCTTTGGACACTTCCAGGGATGGGGCAGGCACAGATTCTCTGGGAATTACATTCCAACCCCTCACCACCCTCCCAGGGAAGAATTCTTCCCCAATATCCCATATATTCCTCTCCTCTGGCAGTGGGAAGCCATTCCCTGTGTTCTGTCCCCCCATTCCTCATCCCAAGTCCCTCTCCAGCTCTCCTGGAGCCCCTTTAGGCACTGGAAGGGGCTCTGAGGTCTCCTTGGATCCTTGGCTTCTCCAGGCTGGACATTCCCAGCTCTCCCAGGCCATCTCCAGTGAGTCACTCAGCCTTATCTTGTTCAGTATCCTAATCTGAGGTGATCTGCTTCTAAAAGGGCAAAAAATCACCCCTGAAAATCGCATCTGAGTATTTTTCTGACGCGTGCTCAGCTCCGAGCGGGAATATGACTCCGACAAGAAAATAATCGTCTCAAAGGCAGGCGATGTTGTGAGTTCCTAATGAAATGCGTCCCGGAGCTGCGGGTGGTAAAGCTGGAATATCATTGTCTGCCTCAAGAATTATCCGGATTTTTATTCATAACAGCCAAAGAGCTGCAGTGGAAGGAAGTTGGTGTTAATTGGATGCGGAATTCCAGGTGCAGAGCTCAGTGCTCGCACCTCGAATGTCGTAGAGGAGTTGCTCTGAAGAACTTGGATTTGGATAAAAAAGATCTAAAGAAATGGGGATAAACTAAATAAAATTTCTAATTAGTTGTAGTTATCATGTTGTCTGGGTTTCTTCCATTTAAATCTACCTGAAGGAATTCATGTTCTTTTAAATGGAGGGGCCTGATCAGTCAGAATTCCATACTAAAGGGGGATGGAAGGGTGGATTCCACGGCTGTACAGGTGTGGAAATGAGAAAACAACCTGGAGTTCACCCAAGCTCGTGGTAAAGCCTTGGATGGACGCCCAGAGCGAGACCTGCATTTGGCTGCAAAAATCATCCCATTTCCAAATAATCAGGTATTGGCCTCGCCATCACGATTGCTGCCATCCAAAACCCATAATTCCATGACAAAAACATCCAGTGAGACAACAGTTTCTAGACAGAGCTTCATGAAACTGCTGAAACTGCTTTTCCCCTGACCCTCATTTGCTGAAACGAGCGCATTAATGGAGATTTTTCCCTCTGCAGACTTCCCGGTGTCAGTTCTCCTATGGATCCCTGGCAGGGATGTCTTGTACAAATAGACTTTGACTGGTTGTTACTGGAGCTTCCAGTTCCCACGCTGATTCTTATCAAAGCAGATTAGTTCCCAGCCAAAGCCAGGTTTTTCTTTCTTTCCAGGGATTTATCACATCCAAACAAGGCCGCGGCCTAGCGGAAGTTCGGAGGTCCTGAGCCTCCTGAAAATGGGATGGGGCTGTTTTATCACTCCCTGCCTCTTTGGGAAGCAGGACCTGGATCCTGTCTGGTGCACTGATTCTTACAAAAGCAGATTAGTTCCCAGCCAAAGCCAGGTTTTTCTTTCTTTCCAGGGATTTATCACATCCCAAACAAGGCCGCGGCCTAGCGGAAGTGGCTGCGTTTGTGTCCTCAGAATTCCTGAGCCTCTTGAAAATAGGATGGGGCCGTTTTATCCCTCCCTGTGTCTTCGGGAAGGCTGGAAGCAGGACCTGGATCCTGTCTGGCAGCTTTGGATAATCCCCGCCTGCACGGGGGGTGAGGTTTCACCCCAGTGTTTCCATTCATTCTCCCAGCCTTTGGGTTGCGCTGAGCGGGCGGAGGCCTAATGGCATCAGGTTGTTTATTTTTCCTGGAGTACTTGGCTCCATCCCGGCATGATCGGATCCAACCGGCTCCTCCACGGATCGCCTCTTTGAGAGGCGCCCGCCGGGCTCTGCGGGAAGCTAAACCCAGAGTCGAGTTCATTTAAGGATTAAGAGTTTGCAAAATTCCTGTAATTGCCCGGCCAGACCAAAGCCAGGGAATTAAACCAGGATAACACAACCCTCCTGTGGATATCTGAAGCCCTGATAGCATCAGGACCCAAGGGACGCCACAACTTGTGGTTGGGAGAGCCATTAAGGAGATTTTCCTGCTTTTCCAGTTGTCAACTTCTCTCTTTGAAGCCAAGAGCCCCCAGTTTGGGAAATCTCCTGCTTCCTCATCTGGCCGAGTTGCTTCCTGGATTTTTTTAATCGGGAGGGGAATTGTCTCACCTCTAAATTTGATGTTTGTAGTTATTCTATAGGAGTAGCTTGTCCCACTTTAAGGCAAATTTTGGAGAGAACCTCCAAATGAAGTCCCTCCAGAAAGCAAATTCAAGCAGTCCTTCCCCCAACTGGTTTGGGAAAAAGATTTCCTTGGAGAAAAGTGGAAAATAAATAAAATAAATAATGCTGGGAGACAAAACTGGGTGGGAAGCAGACTGGAAGCATGGCTGGCGCTGTTTTTTCCCCTCTTTAAATCATCCAAGGAAATTTCCTTAGGATATAGAAATCCAGGGTGGGGAAACGGTGGAATAGTTTGGGTTGGAAATGGATCTTCAAGACTGTCTCATCCCAATCCTGTTCCATGGGCATGGACATCTTCCACTATCCCAGGTTGCTCCAAAGCCCCCTCCAACCCAGCCTTGGACACTTCCAGGGGTGGGATAGTCACAGCTTCCCTGGGTTCCTCCAAAACCTGATTTCTTCCAACTCTTTATCCTTCTGCTTCTTCCCACTCATCCCATGGTACATGCTTAATTCCCAGTGCTAAACTGGAAATAAAATTCTGGAAACGGATAGAGCTCTGCCGTGGAGAGCACAACCCCTGTGGAATCAGAGAATGATGCATTTTTTTGCATAATAAAAAACTCGAGATCCACTCGCTGACGCCGTCGTGGGTGTTGATAAAAGCTCGTTTTCCTCAGGGGCGATGCCATCCACGGATGCAGTTTTCCCTTGGAATTTCCGCGGGGAACGACGCTCGCCAGCCACCAGGTCCTGAAGTAACGTCACAGAAATGAATAAAATCATCTCCCCTTGGGTGGCCAAGCAGTTTCTGACCTCTCCCAGTTCCACTTCTGCTCTGTAAATATTACAGAATATTATTTTTTTTTAAGCGGTTCAGTTCCAACAAGATGTGAAGTGGTTCCAGGAGAAAATCCCTTTTAGGGGTGTGGATTTAGGCATCCACCACCCTCCCAGGGAAGAATTCCTTCCCAATATTCCACCTCAGCCGCCCTCTTGCAGTAGGAAGCCATTCCCTGAGTCTTATCACTTTTCCAAAGTGAATTCCCTCTCCAGCTCTCGTAGATCCCGTTTAATCACGGAAAGCATTTATCAGAATATTTATTTATCAGGAATGATCAGGAAAACTCACAGGCTTGCTTTCCAGAAAATATTTCCAGGCTTTTGAGGAAAAATATCATTGTGTCCAAAAAAATATATTGGATCTGTGAACAGAATTTTTATTGCCTTTATTTAAATCATTACATAAATATTTTGGAAGTAATTCCAACCTTTTCCTTGATCCACCAAGCCAGAGCTGGACTGGGAAAACTCGTTCCACCAGTTGAGATTTGCCAAGTGGAGGAATCTCCGCATTCCCCGTGTTGCTCACATCAAAAAGTTTGCCCATTTTTCCCTGTTTTGTTGTTTTTCCTATTAATCCACAATTTCTGGTGGGCCTCTCTGGGAAGAAACTGTACATTCCTCACTAGGAACGGCTATTCCTGGGGAATTTTTGGAATCTCCCTGTCCCAAATCCATGTTCGATGCCTGGGATTTGATAGCAGGGCTCGCACAGCAAATTATCTTCCCTGGAGATCAAGTATGAAACACTCGGAGCGATCCAAATTAATGGATGAGATGGGACGAAATTAATGGGATGGGATGAAGGTCAGGAGGATTCAGGTGCAGACTCAGCTCTTGCTTAACTATTTTAGGCCACGCTTAAGTGGGTTGACACCGTGACCCTGAACTTCGAGGTATTTGGGTGTTGATGGAAATTTAACTCCAGGCTTTGATTTGTCGCCGTTCCCACTCTCGCGTTGCTGCTGCAATTCCTAGTTTTGAGATTCCAGGAGTTTGATCCAGTCCTGGGTAGGTGAAGGTTAAGCTGATCTCTGCTGGTCATACAGCGAAATGTTTGGATCTCACGGTGTGAGGAGGAAAAGGGGGAACTCTGCCTGTCTTTCCCATTTCAGTGAAATCCCACCTGGAATTCTGCGTCCAGCTCCGGGGTCCAACATGAGAAGGACAAAGAGCTGCTGGAGCAGATCCAGAGCAGGTCATGGAGTTGCTCCAAGGGCTGGAGCCAGGCTGGGAGAGCTGGGAATGTCCAGCCTGGAGAAGGGAAGGCTCCAGGGAAACCTCAGAGCCTCTTCCAGTGCCTAAAGAGGTTCCAGGAGAGCTGGAGAGGCACTTGGGATGAGGAATGGAGGGACAGGACACAGGGAATGGCTTTCCACTGTCAGAGGCCAGGAGAAGATGGGATTTTGGGAAGGAATTATTCTCCGTGGGAGTGGGAATTCCACTAGAACGGAATTCCCAGAGAATCTGTGGCTGCTCCATCCCTGGGAGTGTCCAAGACCAGAACAAAAACCCTGGGCCAGAACCCCCAAAACCCCACAAAGATCCTGTTCTTTTTGCAGGATCTTTGCAGGATTTTCGTGGAGTTTAATCAAGACATTTTCCCAAGCAACGTTCTCCCATCTTCAATCCCGCTGACAAATCCCAAATTCCCTGATGTCTCTGTAATTACTGCAGACAGCTGACTTGGAGTCGGACAAAAACCTGCTAAATTTGCCGCGTTCTGTGCCGTTATTTCGAGTTATTCATCTTGAAGGACCGTCCTTCACCCCGGAAGCTCAAGATGCCAAAAAGATTCCGCACTCTGGGAGAAGCAGGATCAGCACTCTGCAATTTCCTGGCCTTTCATCCCAGCTCTCCATCCACAGGATCCAAATCTCTCCCTGTTTGTTGCTGCAGGATGAATTTCCTGGAGGAATTCAGCTCCTCAGGAGGGATTTGAGTGCAAGGAGCCAAATTCTCCCCGGAAAAGAGCAGATTCCTGTTTATCCCACCCCCTCTGTTCCCACTGGGAATTACGAGGTGCTGCATCATTTCCGTGACCTATTTGCATCTACAAATCTGTGGCTCGGTATTAGAGTTTTATGGGATTAATGATTGTCCCTCATCTCGTTTTTATGGATAACTGGGATGAGGTTATGTCATTACCACCCCTCCCCTTTCCATGTGGATGAAGAGAGGGATGTGGTAGGGTCGTGGAATCATGGAATTTGGGTTGGAAGGGAAGTAAACAGTAATGGAATTTCACCCTCCAACCTTCCACTATCCCAGGTTGCTCCAAACTGGCCTTGGACACTTCCAGGGATGGAGCAGCCACAGATTCTCTGGGAATTCCATTCCAGCCCCTCAAAGGGAAGAATTTCATCCCAATATCCCATCTCTCCCTGCCCTCTGGCAGTGGGAAGCCATTCCCTGTGTCTTGTCCCTCCATCCCTTATCCCAAGTCTCTCTCCAGCTCTCTTGGAGCCCCTTCAGGCACTGGAAAGGACTCCAAGGTTTCCCTGGATCCTTTTCTTCTCCAGGATGAGAAGGAATCCCATTCCACCCCATCCTATCCCAGGATTTTTCCTTCTGCTTCCTCTCAGTTGTTTTAGGATGGACCAAAAAGGAACAAATTCCAGGTCTTTTCCTTCCCTTTCCCTTTTCCTAAAAGGCCTCTCCTTTTGTTTTTGGGGTTTTTTTTCCATCTACTTTTTGTGTTTCCTGATTAATTTCTATCCTGATTTTCCTGCTGGTTGCCCTTTCCTCGGGATTCCTCTCCTCATCCTGAAGCCACAGGAACTGTCAAAACCCAGTGTAAAATTCCCTATTTTAGCAAATTGATGGAGGGAATTTGGATTAGAGGGAAAAACAAGGATAAGGGGCTTCCAAACCCTCTGGTGGCCTCTTAATGACTTTGTGGAATTCCCACCTCTCCAGTGCCTCCCGTTTGGATTCTCTTAAATCATTAAAAAGAAATAAAAAGTAAAAAAATAAAATAAAATAAAGAGAAGAGCGCAGGCTCTCCACGCTCCTGCCAAGTAGGTCAGGCTTTTCCCAGTTGGATGGTTTGGGAAGCAGAGACATTATTCAGAGTGACTTTTCCCAAGTTGGTTTTTTTTGATGAGTTGAAGACAACTGGAAGCACAAAAGTGGTTGCAAGTGTTGCTCCGAGACTGGAATTTCAGGGATAGTTAAAATCATTCCAATTAATCAATATTGGTGAAATCCAGGAACACAAGGGATGCATTCCTGGGTTTTTCCATGGGGGAGAAGCAGCAGGATTAGGACACGGCCTGAAAGAAGGGAAAAGTGGGGAATTCAGGCTGCATAAAATGAGGCAGAGATCCTTCCAGGCTTTTTAAGCTGTGGAAAACGCCACCACAAGTTTTTTCCCAGAGGAAAAGCTGGAATGGTTGAGCTGCTGCTGTTGGATTGTTGTTTGGGGTTTTTTTTGCCAGAAATACAGCAAGGAAGGAATGCCTGGACATGGAATTTCCAGGATATGGAATATCAGTGCGGTGTCACCACCTCTGTCAGATGAGGTTGGGAATGTCCAGCCTGGAGAAGGATCCAAGGAAACCTTGGAGCTCCTTCCAGTGCCTAAAGGGGCTCCAGGAGAGCTGGAGAGGGACTTGGTACAAGGGATGGAGGGACAGGACACAGAGAATGGCTTTCCAGTTGGAAAACGGAAATTTAGGTGGGAAATTGGGAAGGAATTCTTCCGTGGAAGGGTCGTGCAGCCCTGGAATTCCCAGAGAATCTGTGGCTGCCCCTGGATCCCCGGAAGTGTCCAAGGCCAGGTTCGACTTGGAGCGACCTGGGGTAGGAGAAGATGTCTCTGCCCTTGGGAACAAGAGGATCTTGAAGGTCCCTTCCCACCCAAACCATTCCATGGTTCTGTGACCAAATTTAAGGCCTGGAAGACTGGATTGATAAACTGCTCTTCCCGGAAATACCTTCTGGAATTGTGCTTGGATAATCACGGAATGGTTTGGGTGGGAATGGACCTTAAAGCCCATCCAGTTCCACCCTTTTCCATGGGTGGAGGCACCTCCTACTATCCCAGGGTGCTCCAACCTGTCCTTGGACACTTCCAGGGACGGGACAGCCACAGCTTCTCTGGGAATTCCATTCCAGCACCTCCCCACCCTCATCAAACACATTTTCCTTCTATCTCCTTGGAACTTTTTTTTAGGATAAATCCATAAATTTCATGTCTAATCCAGGCCGGTATTGACTCCCTGGAATTTCTCTGCCTGGAAGGAATAAAAAAAGCCTTTTTCAGGAAATAATTCATTTATGCCACGGCTCCTTCCAGCTGAGAGAATCCTCAAACTCCCAATCCCTCCCCTGCCGTAATTTTAATTTCGTATTAAACCACTCCGGATAAATTGTCACTCCGAAAAATTTTTAGGTGGAAAGAGACATCGGGAAGAAGAATACATTAAAAATGGATTACACGGTGTCACTTCTGGACTCCTTGCCTGAGCTATTAAATATTTAGGATTCAAATCCCAGATTTGATCTTCTCCAGGGCTCTGAGGCTTTCCAGGTCTTTTCCAAAGTGCTTTTTCTTGGGGAAAACGGGATTTTACCTTGCATGGAGTTCACCTTGTGGCTTGGCAGGGGGGAACGTCTGCTCCTATCAAGTCTTTCTATCCCAATTTTTTTAATTTTTGGAGCTTTCCCAAACCATTTGCTGCAGCTGCGAGATCAGAACTTCCCCCTATTTTTTTTTTTCCCCCCTTAATATTTTTTTCCTGAAAAAAGGCAGATCTGAGGCCGGTTGTGTCTTAAACATTGGGATTAGGGAATAACTCCCAGGGTCTCCTCCTGGTTGCAATGACTTCATTTAGGTTCTTGGAGAAGCCCTGAAATGAGAAAATGTGAAACTTTCCGGAGGGGGGGAAAAAAAGTGAACAAAAAGAGAAAACCCCAAATGGCACCACCAAAAAAAAGCAACCCCACGTTTCCCGTCTCCCGACTAATTAAACTCTCCTTAAAAAAGCCAGGGAAAAACTTCTCTGTGGTTCTTTTCTGTTGCAAAATCCCGGGGGAGGCCGGATCGGGGAGGGCAGCTCCGTCACCCACACGGCTCCAGAGGGGAGGGCTCTCTGCCAGGCCCTCTGGAGACTCCATCTCCTCGGGAAAGGCGCGCGGAGGCTCGCTCTCAGATTTGGGAATCACCCGCCAAATTGGACCCCGTTGGGGTGGATGCGACGTCAGCGGAGAGAGGAGGGAGAAGGTGGCCCCGGAGTGTTCTGAGGAGCCCCGGAGGGATGGTGGGAGATGGCAGATGAAGGAATGATGGGATCTCTCCGTGGAAGGAGGTGGGCGTCGGGCTCGGCGGCACCGGGAGTGGGTTTGGCGCGGTTGTTTTTGCTGGATGGGATTTTCTCCCTCTTCCCTGGGCTCGGTGACGCTTTGGGAGGAGAAAACTTGGATAATAAAAGGTGGAATTGTTGAGTGGGTTTGGGTTGGAAGGGGGTTTGAAGCTCTTGAAATTCCATCCCCCTGCCACTTCCAACCTTCCAAAATCCCAGGTTGCTCCAAGCCTCGTCCAACTGGCCTTGGACACTTCCAGGGATTAATTCCCTGGGAATGCCATTCCAGGACCATCCCACTCTCCCAGGGAAGAATTTCCTCTCTAATTTCCCACTCAGACCCGTCTGCCCCGGCTCCACGCAGCCCCAAAATCTCCTCAGTGCCATCCTGCAGGTGCGTGGGGCTGTAATTCCCAAGTTTCCTTCTTTGAAGCTGGAATCAGCCTCAGGGAGAGCAGGAATGACGGAAAGAGGGGGCATCCAGAGTGGCAGATAGAGCCCTGTCAGCAGTTTTGACAGCGGGGGCTCCTGGAACGAGCTTCGCCTCCATCCTGAAATTCCCGCAGAGCACAATTTTCCTCCTGTTTTTGGTGCTGATTATCCCTTTTCCATGTTGTTTTGGTTTTTTTTCCCCTTGGTGTTTTGATTAGGATCACGGTTCGGGGGAATTCGTGCTTACAGCGAGGCAGCAGAATGTCAAATATTCCTTCGTATTTAACGATTCCCTTTAAACCCTCGCGCGGTTAACTCCCAAATACACCCAGGACTGGTGGATTTTGGGAATGGTGAAGGATTATTGGGAGCAAAACGCTCCCTAGCAGGGGGACAGCTTTATCCAAGCCCTTTTCCATGCAGAGTGAGGATGGAAAAGGGCTCGGAGAAACACTGAAGGCTCTGTTCCCATCCCGGCGGATGCGGTCAAGGGCCGCGATCCGTACGGAATTATCCTGGAGGCAACAGGATCCTCTGGAAAAGGCTACAAAACTCCAACACCCCAGAGCTGCTCCAGGTCCTTTCATTGCTAGATCTGCTCTATCCTAATTTATGCTAATGAGGGGAGCTCTCATCCCATCTCCGAGCTCTTCCATGGAGTGTGTCACCGTCTGGAATGCTTTGCTTGGGATAGGGAATGTTTTCCTGGTGAGCCAGGAGCAGGGGAATGAGCTGGGGGGGCGGTTTTTGCGCTCTTAATTTGAGAGTCGACGGCTTTTTTGTGTGCTCTAATCAAGAGGGTTTTGATGCCGTAATTAAAAACAAGGAGTTAATGGGTGTTCTGCGGGATGTAAATTCGCCGGGAAAATCCGGAGTCGAGAGAACTTCGGAGACCAAAGCGCTTTTTGTCTATTGTAATTAGGGGTGTGGTGCTTAAGGAATATTAATTAGCCCCACAGGGGAGGTTGAGGAGCCAGAAAAATGCTGCCTCCGCCCCTAATTCCCGGTGGGAGTTCAGGAGCTGCCGGATGAGCCGAGCCTGGGAGACGGCAAAGACCACGGAGACTTGGGAAGGGAAGGGTATCCCCCATCCTCCTCCTCCTCCTCCTTTAAAAACAAACAAACAAAGGGGAAAAGAAACCCCAAACAAATCCAATTTCGGGAGCTGGGTGCGACTTTCTGTGGGAACTGGGTTTGCCAACGGAATTTAAATCCCTGGTTCTCCCGGGAATCGTGGTTGCTGATTTCATTGGAATAGCAAATTGGGGATGATTTGTAGCTGAGAGAGCTGGAGAGGGACTCGGGACAAAGGATGGAGGGATAGGACACAGGGAATGGCTTCCCACTGGGAAAGGGAAGATTTGGGTGGGATATTGGAAATGGGTGGCAGAGGGTCAAGTTTAGGTGAATTTTTTTTAAAAGTCGGATAATTTACAGCAAATAAATCATAGGCTGGGCCAGGTGGGGACCTCAAATGATCCAAGGTTTTATGGGAATGGGGTGACTGTAGGAAAAGCTCTTCAGACCGGAGTCTTGGAAATGAAAGAAACCAGAAAATCTGAATATTTATAATTTACACCGATAAAAACGGCAAAGGAAAAGAACCAGGTGACTGTCCCAGCAACTTGGGGTTATTTTTGGGGAAAAAAAATGTGTTGGATGATTGGAAAATATTAATAAAGGAGAGGAAAAGAGGCTGGGAAAGGTGGGAATGTCCAGCCTGGAGAAGCCAAGGATCCAGGGAGACCCCAGAGCCCCTTCCAAAGCCTAAAGGGGCTCCAAGAGAGCTGGAGAAGGAATTTGGACAAGGGATGGAGGGACAAGACGCAGGGAATATTTTCCCACTGCCGGAGGAGAGGGATATTTGGAATATTGGGAAAGAATTATTCTCTGTGCCGGGCTGGGAATAGAATTCCCTTTTTTCCCCGAGCTTTCCATTAGCAACTTCTAAGAGGGAAGAAATCCTTTCCTAGGAAAAGCTGTGGATATTTCTCTTTTTACCTTAAAGCCAATCCAGGGAATTCCCAAATCCTACACACTCCAAAAGGTTGGAATAAGAGATGAGTTTGTCTCTCATGGCATCTGAGATCCCGTTTTGGGGGTTTTTTAGGGAAATACTCATTTCCCTGGCAACTGCTCCTTGGTTTTTTTTCAGGGATCTGAAAATCCCAGTTTTTCCTCCCGCACCATCTATGGAGCCAGTGGGGAGCCATGGAAAAGGACAGGGGACAGGGGATGGGACATGTCCCTGGTGTCACCATTGTGTCCTCCCTCCTCTTCCTGTTCCCATCCTAGATCCAAATTCGGCTCTGACATCTCCTTGATCTCCTAAAATTTCAGGAGGAAAATGTCAGGTTTGGGATCCAAACCTCAGGTTTGGGGTAAAAACTTCAGGTTTAGGATCAAAACCTCAGGTTTGGGATCCAAACCTCAGGTTTCCATTTCGGAGCCTGGTCCGTTTGGACTCGAGTTTATTTATGGAATTGCGGAATCTGTGAGGTTGAAAAAGACTTCCAGGATCATCCAACCTGTGCCCCAATCCCATCATGACACCGATTTCCACCTCCAGGGATGGCTATTCCCATTCCAAGGTCTAATCCCGCTTTCTGTGAGGAAATTCCAGCCAATCTCCAACCTTATCCAGGTTTAGGGCAGAGGAGGTTGGACGTGTCCTAAGGGATGTGGCAACAATGAGGAAACACCAGTGATGGGGTGGTCTGTAATTATTGGAAGTGTTTGGGAATGACTTGGCTTCGTATTCCAATGGGGAAAAGTTCCCTGGGAGCCTCCAGGGCTGCAGGAATTGGTGGAAAACACGGAATCCCATGGAATCAGGGAGTTGCTGAGATTGGAAGGGAATGTTGGCGGTCGTCTCGTCCACCCCTCGGTGTCCTCTGGAGCAGTGTCCGGACACCGTTAAATTATCCAGGAATACGTGGAAATGGGAAGAGCTGTTGGACAGCCTCAAGGCACGTCAGGATCCCTTAATAAGTCTGTTCTGAGGTCATTAGTGTGGCACTAACGAACATAATCCCATTAACGAGGAGGGAAAAACCCCAGGAATTGCTTCCTGGAAGTTGCACTGAGGATTCCACGTGTTTTCCCTGTAGAGAGAGATCACAGGATCAGCCTTGGGATCACGGGAATAAATGATCCCACTGATCCCATCTGGGCTCCAAGTTCTTCACATCCTGGCCTTGGGCACTTCCAGGGATCCAGGGGCAGCCATGGCTTCTCCAGGAATTCCATCCCAGCCCCTTCACCACTCTCACAGCCAAGAATTCCTTCCCAATATCCCACCTAAATTTCCACTTTTCCAGTGGGAGGCCATTCCCTCTCTCCTGTCCTTCCATCCCTTGTCCAATCTCCAGCTCTTCTGGAGCCCCCTCAGGCCCTGGAAGGAGCTCTGGGGTCTCCCTGGAGTTTTGTCTTCTCCAGGCTGGACATTCCCAGCTCTCCCAGCCTTTCTCCAACCCTCCACGGCCTCCTCTGGATCTGCTCCAACATCTCCGCATCCTTCTGCCGTCGGAGCCCAGAGCCGGATGCAGAATTCCAGGTGGGAATTCCAGCAGGGGGGCAGAATTCCCCCCTTTCCCACTCTAAAACATTTTCCATCCCCGTTGCAGCCACAGGAGAAACAGGATTGGATAAAATGGGATCGGGAGCACCCCCACTCACCTCTGCTTTCCAAGTATTTTCCTGCCTGGCTCAACTAATAAATATCCAGGATTTATGATAATTAATTCCGAACACGCCCTGGGATTGTGCAGGTGCCCGGAGTGCCTCTCCCTGGGCACTCGGAATTAATTTGGGAGGATTTATTCCATGCCTGGGCTTGACACGGAAGTGCTCCGGTCTTCGGCACATTCCCAGCCTTTTCCTGGAATGCTGAACCTCGGAAAGCAGAGCGTAAAGGGAAGAGATTTGCATGCGGTTGCCTAAGGAAGCTGTGGAAAATTAGGGATTAAAGAGCACCGGGAGAGCTGGAAGTTTACCAGGGATGAGAGTTCCCATGGTCCAAAGGCTTTGGGAATTGTTCCCTGGGAGTGTTCCCCTCGAGGGGTTCCAGGAGAGCTGGAAAGGGATTTTGGAAAAGGGATGGAGGGGCAGGACACAGGGAATGGTTTAAACTGGCAGAGGGAATTTGGGATGTTGGGAAGGAATTCTTCCCTGGGAGGGTGGTGAGGGGCTGGAATGGAATTCCCAGAGAATCTGTGGCTGCTCCATCCCTAGAAGTGTCCAAGGCCAGGTTGGGGCTTGGAGCAACCTGGGATAGTTGGAGGTGTCCCTGCCCATGGAAAAGGGTGGGATTGGAACATCTTCCAAGGTCTCTTCCAACACAAACCATTCCATGATTCCATGAATTTCACCTCCTGGCTCCAGATTTCACAAATATTCCAAAAATCGATGGCTGAAAGAATAAAAATCAGGGAAGTATCCATGAAATACAGGGAAACAAGGAAGGGATGTGCACTTCCTGGGAATTCTTTGCCAGAGCCTGGAAAAATCCTGCAGGGAAAAGTGCCACAGGGAATTGTTTTCAGCTGAGGGGGAAATCTGCAACTTGGAGTGTCAAAGTTCAGGACTTCTTCTGGGAAAATCCTCAGGAAATGGAGCTGCCAGCCCGGTTCCCTCCTCCACCATGCGATTCCTCACGTCTTCATTCCATATTCCTTCTTTTTCCCTATTTCCTTATTTGTCCAGGATTTTTTGCTTACCATCCCCCCTCCCCCAAAATTGACTTGGGATGATGCAGGATCTCTTTAGGAACTTTTAAAGTTGTTTCAGGTCCAGCTTCGAATTCCAGGCAGGAATTCCAGGCTCACCCGCGTGGCACAGCCCTTGCTGTTAATATTTGGGATTCTCCTGATAAAATACAGGAATTTAATGGAGCTGGGAAGATCCTGAGTTGATTTTCCAGCTTGTTTTCCCATCATTCCAACAGCAAAGGGAAGGTGGATTGATGTGTCGGACTGGGATGCGCATCCCTTGGGATGCAACCCGAGGAAAACCAGGAAGGGAGGTGCAGGAGGAGCTTGGGAATGACTCGGGAAAAGCCGGAATGGATGCTCTGGCAGCTGCCCAAGCCGTCTGTCGGATGGAGGGAAGGGGGAGCTGGCCAACCTCCCCTCCACGTGCTTTGAGATCCCGATAAAAACGCCGGAGCGTTTTCCAAACAGATCCGGGGATGGAGTGCAGCCGCTCCGTCTATCCCTGGAAAAACAAAAAAAACCGCAGGGATTCATCCACTGCTTGTCCAGCTCCTTATCCAGAGGAAAAAAACAACCTTGGGATCGCTCCTCCCATTTTGTTGGCGAGCTGGGAATGTCGGGAAGAGGTTTTGGGAGACATTCCCACCCCGGGAAGTTGTGGGATATCGCCGAGAAGGGGGTGAAAAACCAGGAATTCAAGCGGAATCGGCGCTGTCGGAGGCGTTGATCTGGTTCGTTTGAGGAAAATGAGTTATTAAGTGGATTTAGGTAATTAAAAGTCGTTATCAATTAAGAGCTGATAATGAGTCCTGCCACGGGGCCCTTCTTATCGGGGCCTTGCCGGAACAAATCCGGGCCCACCAAGGATGAAAATGACGTTGGATTGGGGCCTTTTTAGGGGATCAAGGCTCAGGTTTAGGGTAAAAACCTCAGGTTTGGGATCAAAACTCAAGATTTAGGATCAAAACCTCTGATTTTAGGATCAAAACCTCGGGTTTAGCATGCAAACCTCAGGTTTGGGATCTAAACCTTGAATTTCAGGAGCAAAACCTAAGATTTCAGGAGGAAAAGCTCAGGTTTAGGGTCAAAACATCCAGTTTAGCATCCAAACCTCAGATTTTAAGATCAAAACCTCTGGTTTAGGATTAAAAATTCAGGTTTAGGATCAAAATCTTGGGGTTAGGATCAAAATCTTCAGTTTGGGATCCAAACCTCAAGTTTAGGATGGAAAACCTCAGATTTAGGATCAAAACCTCCAATTTTAGGATTCAAACCTCAAGTTTGGGATCAAACCCTCAGGTTTTAGGTTCCAAACCTCAGGTTTAGGATCCAAACCTCCACTTTTAAATTCTATTTTAAATTCTATTTTAAATTCAATTTTAAATTATAACACGGAATCGAGACTTGAGAGCGCTTTGGGATTTTTTTCCCATTTATCGCCGACGCAATTCTGCACGAGCTGATGCCGATCCCTCTATGGAAAAAACACGGATATTACTCAAAAAAAAACCAACCCCAAATGCTTTTCTTGGGCTCCCAGCAGGAGCAAAGAATTACCCCAGGATCTGCCACAGGGAAGGAGGAGCCACTGCCACTCCAGGCCCAGAGCAGCCGCTGCGGTAATTTTTGGGGCGGCGCCAACAGAACCATCGGATTTTGCTCCGGGAACGCTTTTCTCCGAGGGCGTCCAGCAGCAGGCAGAGCCTGGAATAGCTTGGGATGAATGGAAAATCCAGGAGGTTGGAGGCCTTTGTGATTTTTTTCCCCGTTTCTTTTGTTTTTAATCCCAAATTAACAAACGCGGCTCTTTTATTCCCACGTGGCTCTCCCAGAATTTCGGGGGAGGAGGAGGAGGAACAGGAACAAAAGCCCTGAGCCATGGATATAATTTGGGAATCAGCATGGAGCTGTTGAAAAACCTGGTTGTGCCCAGCCTGCTTCCAAACCCTGGGAAAACAGGATTTAATGGCACTTTTTCCCAATCGGAGGGCTCGGATCCTCGGAGCTGTCACGCGTTAAATGTTGGATGGGCAATCCCATGGAACAGGACGGACACAAAATCTCCGTAAATGTGACCGAGAGCTGGGATTGAGGGAGTGGCTCCCAGGAAACCTCGGGGTGGCTGCAAAAAATTCCTTGGATTTTGGGATGTGAAGGTTGCAGGAGGTTTTAGGGGAGGGGAACACGTGGGCTTCTCCTCCTGCCGTTCTCCAGAGGATCCCTTCAGCTCCGGAATATTTTGTCATTCTTGCCGCACGGCTGGAGAATTCCACTTTGACAAAAAGAAAAAAGGGATTTCAACATCCCAAACTCTCTCTGGAACAAGGATGAAGTGTGGAAAATCCCTCCTGCTGCTGGAGGAGCTCTTTCTTTCCTTCCTGGATGCAGGCTGGGGGATGAAGGGATGGAGAGCAGCTCCAAGGAGAAGGAATTTTGGGTGTTGGTGGGTGAAAAAACAGGAAATGCCCCATCCATGTGCGCTCACATCCCAGGAATTCCCAGTGTCCTGGGCTCATCCCATGGCAGGGAAGCAGGAAAAGGGAGGAATTCTGCCCCACTGCCCTGCTCAGGTGAGGTCCTGTCTGGCATTCTGCATCCAGCTCCAGGATCCAACAGCAGAAGGACCTGGAGCTGCTGGAGAAATTCCAGAGGAGGCCACGGAGATGCTCCAAGGGCTGGAGCCAGGCTGGGAGAGCTGGGAATGTCCAGCCTGGAGAAGGGAAGGCTCCAGGGAGAACTCAGAGAACTTTCCAGAGCCTACAGAGGCTCCAGGAGAGCTGGAGAGGGACTTGGGAGAAGGGATGGAGGGACAGGACACAGGGAATGGCTTCCCACTGCCAGAGGGCAGGGATAGATGGGATATTGGGAAGGAATTCTTCCCTTTGAGGGGCTGGAATGGAATTCCCAGAGAATCTGTGACTGCCCCATTCCTGGAAATGTCCAAGACCTGCTTGGACGGGGCCTGGGATGGAGGAAGATGTCCCTGCCCATGGAAAAGGGTGGAATTCCACGATCCTTAATGTCCCTTCCCACCCAAACCATTCCATGACTCCCTGTGATGACCGGGATGGGTTTATTCTACCTCCCACATTCCTTGGCCGTTTTTCCCGTGTCCCCCCAATTTTCCCATCAGCCAACCCGGCACCACCAGAGAAGGGAGGAGAAATACGGAGGGTGAAGCCAAATTTTTCCAGGCTGGAGACAACACAGGAACAGCTCTAAATCCTCCAAATGGGATTCCTGCCCACAAAACCCTCCAGAAAAATGGAAACGGAGACCACGGCATGAGAACAGGAACGTGATGGCTCCAGCTTCCACATGCTGGACAATCTGGGAGCCTCCCTGCTGGATTTTTCTTGCTTTTCTCCCTGCTGGAGATAACAGAACCATGTATGGATTCCTTTGGACAGCAGGGATTTCTGCGGATTCCCAACAAACGGAAAAGTTGGATCGCTGGGATCTCCCCCGGATTCCGTGAGGAGCATCCAGGGCTCTGGGGGTGGCTGTGGTGAGGAGCCGAAGCTCCGGTCCAGGTGGTGCCTCTGGATCATTCCCGGAATGTCCCAACCGTCGGATAATTGGGAGTGAGGGAGAGCCTCTCCCAGATGGATCCTCTGCGGATTCCGAGAGGGCACCGCGTTAACGCCGGCTCTTAACGAGCTCCTCCAGCCCGGAGAAGAGGCTGGGAATGGATCCAAAGGTCCTCTCCACATAAAGGGGTGGTGAGGAAGGGAAAAACAGGATTTTCCATGGAAGCGATGCACGGCTGCAGCATGGAGGGGTCTCCCATTGGACATTTTCCATGTTTTTGGTCAGCAGGAATGGCAGGGAGATATCCATCCTTGGAATTTGCAGATTTTGGACGCCAAATGAGAGAATTCCAAGTTTCCTGTGCTCGGGTGAGGAAGGAAACGTGGCCCAGGTCACCTCCAAATCCATCCTAAAATATTAGGGAATCACGGTTATAGAAACAGGGAGAAACGGTGTTGGGAAAAAGCAATTTCCCATCTCCCGCTTGGAATAAAAAACCTTGGAAAAGGGAGGAGGAGGTGTTCCGGCTTTCCCGGTTTTTGGTTTTTCTTTTGGGAAAGATGCTCTTTTCCCTAATTGCTTCATCCTTCATCCTAAATTTCTTCCCCCCTTTTCCCGCTCCGGTTGGGACGCAGAGGTTTCCTTTTCTCCTGTGCGTAGGGAAGCTCCCGTAGCACAGATATCCAAGGTTTTTAGTGGAAAAGGAGCCTTCCTCGTCCTCGCTGCCCATCCAGGCCAAGTTTTGAGGAGTATCCAATGGGTGTGAGCCTCTGGAATCCGCTCCTCCTGCCAGAGGAGCCTCTGGAAGCAGCAGATGCTCCCGCACCTGCCAAGTCACTCTCCCAGGGTGGGTTTGGGATGAGGTTTTGCTCTTTGGGAATTCCTCCGGCAAAGTTCCTTCCAAGGAGTGGCAGAACATGGAAGTGTTTGGGTTCCTTGCGTGATTTTGGTGCCAAAGGAGCATTTCTGGGTGGAATGTTGGTTATTGAACTCCCTGGTTTAGTGAAATACCCGTGTTTTAATCCATGGATTGGGGGGGAAAAAAAAACCCCACATTTATTTCAGGCATTACAAGAGGGTTTTTTGGAGTTTCAAGGATATTTAGGTCTGTTTGGAATTTTCCTCGGAGTTTATGAGCTGGTGTAGTCCTGGATTTGGTGTGTTTTAATTCACTTTAAAACTTTGGAATGACGTCATTATTCCCTGTGGGAACCCTCGGAGCTCCAGGGATGGTTTTTGGAGGGGTTTTTCTTCAGCATCCAGAGGGAACTGGATCCACTGGGTTCCGCTGGGATCCACTGGAATGTGAGGATGGATCCATTAGTAGCTCCCAAAGCTCTGGATACAATCTCCAGATGCTCCAAATGTGGTTTAACAGCAGCACAAAATCATGGAATGCTTTGGGCAGGAAGGGACCTTTAAGATCATGGAATTCCATGGGCAGAGACATTTTCTGCTATCCCAGAGTGCTCCAATTCCTGGCCTTTGAAAATTCCAGGGATGGGGCAGCCACAGATTCTCTGGGAATTCCATTCCAGCCCCTCACAACCCTCCCAGGGAAGAATTCCTTCCGAATATCCCAAATTCCCTCTGCCAGTTTAAACCATTCCCTGTGTCCTGTCCCTCCATCCCTTATCCCAAGTCCCTCTCCAGCTTTCCTGGAACCCCTTCAGGAACTGGAAGTGGCTCTGAGGTCACCCTGGATTCTTCCCTTCTCCAGGCTGGACATTCCCAGCTCTCCCAGCCTGCCTCCAGCCCTTGGAGCATCTCCGTATCCTCCTCTGGACTTGCTCCAGCAGCTCCAGGTCCTTCTGCTCTTGGACCCCAGAGCTGGATGCAGAATTCCAGGTGGGGCCTCACCAAGGGGCAGAATTCCCCCTCTTTTCTCACTTCCCACAGCTCCAGCGGGAAGGTGCGGATCAATATTTCTCCTGGATGAGGAGAAAAAGTCTGGGAAAAGGGGAAGAGCTGGTGGAAATCCTGCATTTCCACCTCCCTTCCCCTCTGCCGGAATGACAGATTCCACACCAACTGTGCCGAGCCCTCGGATCACGGATCCCAGGCACGAGTCACGCTATCGGAGCGATTTATATCCACGGAACATATGGCCCGCTTTCCGTGCGGATAACCAGCGCTTCCCTTCATTTTCCCCCTGATTTTCATCCCCACTCATGTCCAGAGGAAGAATCCTGACTCTTTTTTTCTCTGGATTTGGGAGTAAGGGAGCAGCACAAACTCCGACAGCCGCGCGGATCCCGTAATTTTCCTCCTACAAAGGATTGAAGGATTTTGTGGCTCCGCTCGGCGGTGGGGGGTGTGTGTAGGGGGGGAAAGTTCTTTTCCCAAATGGGATTTTCTGTCTGGAGCGCCCGTCTTGGAGCTTGGAATGTTTTCCAGCCTTATCTCCCAGTCCTAAAAATATCCTGGCAGCGCTGTCGGGAAGAGGGGGAGAGCTGCTTCCGTGTTTTTCTCCCTCTCGGAGAAGGAGCGGGAGGTCATCGGATATTTAGGAGGCGACCTGGGGAAGGTCATCTCATTTTCCACCTTCTAATTGCTCCCGTCATCCCAGGGACCTTTTATTTTTTAGGGATCCAATTCCACAAGGAGTTAAACGGAGTTGATGTCCTGGGGAAACAAGGATTCCTTGTTTTTCATCCCAAATCCTCCTCCTCCTCCTCCTGGATTCCTCCCTCATCCCGATCCCAGCCGTGGTGGGGGAATCAGATGACAACAGGTGGCTTTGGAATCACCTGCTCCCCGTCAGCTGCCGCTTCCCGAGGACGAGGAAAAACCATTCCAAAGCCCCAGCTCAGGATTTCCAAGGAATTCAACCCCCCCGGAGGAGCTGTGCCCGATGTTTGCTGTGGCTCTGGCAAAGGAGGGAGGAGGAGGAGGAGGAGGAGGAGGAGGAGGAATATTTTTCTCTCCAACTCAGATTTGCTGTTCGTAGTTCCCTGCTCCTTTTCTGACCTCATTCCATGAATATTTTGGAGTTCAAAAAGCACGGGATGTGCTCCGAGCCTTGTTTTCCTCTGCTTGGGGCTGGGATTAGCAAGGAAAACAAAACTTTTTACAAGTTTTTTCCTCGCTGCTGCTTTTCCCTTAGGTTGGTTGTGGATTATTCCTTGTTTTTTTGCCATCCTCAAATATTCCCTTTTTTCGTCCCAGTGGGAAATCTCGGGAAAGGCAGACCTGGAACTGGGATTTAAAGTTATTCCATTTGGGAATTTAATTTAAGGATGTGTATTTAGATTTTAATTTCCTTACATTGAGTCCATAAAATGCTTTGATTCCTCTTGAATTCACAAAAAAAAAAAAAAAAAAAAAAGGGAATTTTTACTGTTTTGCTGGAATTTTTGTCCTTTTCCTGCTGTTTTCCAGCCTCTGTGACTTTTTGACATTTCCTCCATCCAAGCTTCACCTTTTTAATTTTAAAGCTTTCAACTGAATCTTTTTCCCTGGGTATTGGGACGAATGGAAGTTTTTTTATGGAAATGAGGAGTTAAAAATTAGGAGTTCAAGGAAAGGGTGTTTTGGACATGTGGTGAGGAGGGTCAGGATTCAGCAGCTGCCACCAGAATTTTTCCTGGCTCCTCTCCCTCTCTGCCTCCCCCCAGCTGCCACTGCCCCAAAAAGCCAAACTTGGCCTTTTTTTCCCCCTTAAAAACCTCCCATCCTTGGGGGAAAATCAGGGATTTCAATCATGGAATGGTTTGGGTGGGAAGGGAAAATCCCATTCAGTCCCCCTGGACACCTTCCACTATCCCAGGTTGCTCCAGCCTGGCCTTGGACACTTCCAGGGATGGGGCAGCCACAACTTCTCTGGGAATTCCATTCCAGGGCCTCACCACCCTCCCAGGGAGAAATTTCATCCCAATATCCCATCTTTCCCAGCCCTCTGGCAGTGGGAAGCCATTCCCTGTGTCGTGATGATCCAAGAGGGCAAAAATTTGGAATTTAAAAAAAAACTCAGTTTAGCTGAGCCAGGGTGATTCCTGAATCCGTCTCACAGGGCGGCAGCAAAACCACCAGGAATTCTGGAAAAATAAGGAAAAATAACATCCTTTCCAGTATTTTTTATGGAATTTTCTGGCCAGGAGTTTTTGTGGTATTGGATTTCAGGCCCCTGATATTTTTCTTTACGCGGAATACGAAATGGAGACACCTGAGATTGGCGGAATTCCTTTTCCTGCAGGAATTTTCGGGGCAGGGGGAATCTTTCTTCCCTCAATTCTGATCACTCCGGGTTTTTCTCAGATCGGTGCAGGTTGTTGCTTGTTCCCGGGCTTTTGGCTCAGAGTTCAAAGCATTCCTCTCAATATTCCCCATTTCCAAAGAGCTTATTCCCATTAATCATCTTTTCCTCAGAAGATTCCGATTGGAAAAGCAAAATGCGATTAATTGATTACGGACTTTTAGGAAGCATTTGAATCAGTGTTGGCAACCCCCACTCCGATGATCTTCACTCCGACTCCTGGGAAGCTCAGGAATGAAAATTTGGGATTTGGGAGCAAATCAGAGCCGATTTGAGGAGTGGGATTTCATGGAATGCCACCATCCAAAATGATCCAGCCTCAAAATTGGAATCATCTGCTCCAGCTTCACCCAACCCAGTCCCACGTCAGAGGTTGGAAAAACGGCTCTTCCCATCCCAAAATTGCCCCACAAACCCCGGGAAGGTGGCTTTTCCAAGAGGACGAGTCACAGGAGGGTGTTCTCTTGGCTGGAAGGGCGGAATTTGGATCCAAGGTTTTTAGTGGAATCAATTGGTTTGGATCTGGTTTGGCTTTGGTTTGGGTAGAAACCAATGAAGGCCTAAAGATTTACAAAAAAACATGGATAATGGATCACAAAATTCTCCTGGAATAATGGATCACAAAATTCTCCTGGAATAACGGGTCTTCTGGAGCATCTTCAGCTCATGCAGCTTCTTATCCATTAAAAAACTCCGAGGTTTTTTTGGGAATGCTGTCCCAGAACCTCGGAGGAGATGTTGGGTGGGCATCCCACACCCCCCAGCCTCTTCCTGGGATCTCCAGCTCCTCTTTTCCCCTTATCCCATCCCGTCCCATCCCATCCCATCCCATCCCATCCCATCCCATCCCATCCCATCCCATCCCATCCCATCCCATCCCATCCCATGGTATCCTCCAGCTCCTCTCCCACCATTTTGGGATTTGGGATTTGGGAAACGACTCCTCCAGCTCAATCCCGGTCCCTCTCCCTTTCCCACCCCTCAGCAAAAAGAATTCCCATCCTTCTGTCCTCATTCGCCCTCTTCCCTTTAAATCCAAACTTTTCCAGGGCTGATATCCCCAAGCCCTTGACCTCTCCGAGGTTTAATAAGGTGAGAGGCTAAAAAAGTGATTAATTGGCGTCGGGAGAGATATCGGATCACAAAAGCCTCCGGATAAAATTCCAGAGCTCCTTTGAGAGGCTCGAGGTCATCCCGGCGATTTCGCTGCTTTCATGCGGATCCTCCATTCATCCCGGGCTGTTTGCCTTATCAGCTCTCCGGCAGCTTCCTAAATTCCTTGGTTGTTTTTTTTTTTCTCCTCGGAGTTTAAAGGAGACGCCGGCGCTGTGAAGTTCAGATCGGGAGCGGCGGAAAGCGGCGGCGCACGCTCCGATAAGACGGGAAAAAAAATCCGTCCTTTCCCTTTTCTGAAGCTGCTCTTTGAAAGCCTCCAGGGATTTTTTTTTTTGGGAGTCTTATCCCTGTGTCCTCCAGGCTGGAAGGGATGGGACGATGCCAAAGACATGGATGCAAAGCGGGATGGTGGGAGATGGGAGGGGTAGGAATGTTTTCCGTGGCTTCGTTCCATTCTCCATAGCAAAAATTCCTCCAAAAAAGGGGAAAACCACCCAGGGCAGAGCAGGGTGATCCTTCCCTGCTCCTGGGGATTTCCTAACCTTGGAATATCCCATTTAAAAGCTCTTGTCCTCCTTGAACTCGTCTAATTCTCCTTTGAACCTATTTATGGGATTTGGCTGCGTTGCCGAATTCCACGGCTTAATTAGGAGCTATGGAAAGTCATTTCCTGGAGTTGTCTTTTAGCAACCAATTAAAGAGGGGTGGGAAAAAAGGCATGGAATCATTCCCTGCTCCTCTTCTTCACGGTGCTTTTTAGGAATCACGAGAAAATGGAGTTTTCACTCTTCTGAAATAGTTTTTGGTTGTTTTTAAGGCTTCTTTGGGAATTCTTTTCCTCTGAAGGTGGGATTTGTGGAACCTTCCAGAGAAGTTGAGGTTGTCCCATCTCTGGAAGTGTCCAAGGGCAAGTTGGAAAAGGATTGGAGCAACCTGGGATGGTGGAAGGTGTCCCTGCTCATGGAATGGGGTTGTGTGAGATGGTCTTGAAGGTGTTTTCCAACCCAAACCATTCCATGATTTGTGGGGCTCAATCTCATCCCGAATCTCAGGGATTTTGATTCCCAGTGAAATCAGGGAATTTGCAGCAGAGATGGGGTTTTGGATTTCATAGAATGTCACGGTTTTGGAGCCTTTGGATGGTGCTTGATCCAACACCGGGGAACATCAGATTCCCTCTTGGGCTCCATCTCCTGATTCTCCGGCGGAATCAGCAAATGGAAACGCTCATTTTCCTTGGATTTCCTCACAGTTTGCCCAGACTCAGGGAAGACGTAATTCCATGAATTCCATTTGTAGCCACCCTCAGTCACTCGATCACCAAAGCCCAAGCGAGGCCTCCTCAATTCCCAGATCCATCGTAAGATCGATATTTAAAATTATCCAGATATTTATTCCTTCAGGAAGGAGCTGGCAGGAGCTGCAATTCCAAGCTGGCAGAGAAATCCGGGAGCTTCATCCCAATGCAAAAAATTCCTCCTCCATGGTTTGGCTCCCAAAAGTGCTGAGGAAGAGCTTGGCCAGCCTGGAGCGCGCCTGGAGCTTTCCCAGGGCGCATTCCAAGCCGTGGCGCATCCCAGGACACGTTATCCCAGTTTAACCAGGGCCGGGAATTACTCCGGGGGTGTCGTTCGGAGTGCAAATCATTCCCAAGTTGCAAATCCCAGGGTTTTGTATCTCCAGCAAATCAAAGCGGGAAGTTGAGCTCTGACGCCGTCGGATCCGTCAGGCCACGTTATCCCTGCATTCCGCCTCTTCCAGACAAGCAGGAATGTCCCAGATTTGGATCTCTGGGGGTCTGTGGATAAATAAATGATCCTTGGGGTCCTGCCACTCCTTTTTTACTATTAAATTCCCTCAGGACAATTAAATATCCGATGGTTTTCCAATCGTTGCGGTCAACAGCAAAGGGAATGGTGGGGACAGTGCAGGGTTGAACAAAAGGTCTTGAGATGCCTTCAAACCCCCCATGGAGCAGGAAAAAGGACCCTCAAAGTCCTTGGAATGCTGGTGGAAAGAGAAAGGACCTGCTCATGTCAAGGTTGGGAATTTGAAGCTAAAAATGGGGAGATTCAGTTGGATATTGGAAAGGAATTCGGTTACGGTGACGGTTGGTGAGGGCCTGGAATGGAATTCCTGGAAAAGCTGTGGCTGCCCCATCCCTGGAAGTGTCCAAGTGCAGGTTGGAGCAACCTGGGATGGGGGAAGGTGTCACCACCCACATCCACATGAGCTTTAAGGTCCCTTCCCACCCAAACCATTCCATGGTTCCGTGAAATTCGATGGTTCAATGGTGTCAAATTGGGAATCATCATTCTCAGGCTTCTCCCATCAGGAAGGAATATTTCCCTGTGAGGGTGGTGAGACCCTGGAATGGAATTCCCAGAGAAGCTGTGGCTGTCCCAGGGGGATGGGGCATCTCTAATTAAGATGATTTGCCCTTAATTAATGATTCCCCCTCCTTTTTTAAATACCTCGACATCTCCATCCTTGGAATTTCTCCCATCTCTGCATTCCCAGCCCTGGATTTTTTCCCATCCCAGCTCTCACAGGAGCTGGATCAGCTCCCAGATTTCTGCTCAGCCCTTTATGGATTTATTTCATTGCTCAGGGATCGATCCGATGCCTGTTCCCGGGAGTCGCCGGCCAGGAAACTGCTGAGCAAGGCAGGGACAAAACTCTCCATCATCATCAACATCCAGAGGTTTTTCCTGTTGGATCAGCCTTTGGAGATGCTTTTCCTGACAAAAAAAACCTTCTCACGTTGATGTTTTGGAGGAACCGGCCACAATTTGTGGGATAATGGGGTTTTTTTTTAATTTTCATGGTAATAAGGTCATTAAAGTTTTGTAGGATCATGGAAACATCAGATGGGTTGTTGGGTTGGGAAGGGCTTTTGGAGTCATCAAGCCTGACCTTCCACTGGACCAGGTATCTCCAATCCCACTCCAGCCTGGGTTTAAACTGGGTTTTAAGGAGCTGGAATTTGTGTCACTGAGGTTAATTTGGCCTCAGAGCCACCTGGGACTTGACCCCTCCCACGGTGTCACCTCAGTGTCACCTCGGTGTCACTCCTGGCTCTGGGATTAACTCCATGAGCCGACCTGGCTTAGGATGAGTTTAAATTTCCCAGCATTCCTCACCTAAAATAATTTGGAATTTATTGATCGTTGCACCTGGAAAAACAGCTGAGAAGTCGTTTATTGGGATCAGAGAGAACTGGGATCAGATTTTCACATGGATTCCTGGGATTTTGGTCAGAAAGGACCAAGCTCCAAGCAAAGACCTGGAGGGAAGAATTTGGAGGAGTTGTTTTAAATTCCTGAACTGTCCAAAAAGATGGAAATTAAGTTCAAGCTGGATCAGCTTTATCCAGAGTTGAGGCTTCAGGTTTTCAGAGGAACAGGGAGGAGGGGGAAGGGTTTGGAATTAAAAATGGGGAGGTTTAGATGGGAATTTGGGAAGGAATTCTTCCCTGGGAGGGTGGTGAGGCGCTGGAATGGAATTCCCAGAGAAGCTGTGGCTGCCCCATCCCTGGAATTGTCCAAGGCCAGGTTGGACGGGGCTTGGAGCAACCTGGGATAGTGGGAAGGTGTCCCTACCCATGGAATTCCACAACCTTTAGTCCCCTTCCAAACCATTCCATGACTCCACGATCCTCCCGACCATCCCGTAATATTCCTGCTGACATCTCCTCTTCGCCTCGGCCGCCCTTGAACCTTCTCCCGACATTGCCCAGGGAGTCACATCCCTTCTCCGTCAAAGCAGCGCCGCGTGAACGCCCGGATCCGACGGCTCCTGCCTCCCAGAGCTGGGTTTTTCCCTCTTTTTATTTAATTGGAAAGGAAGGAGCAGCGGCCACGGATTCGCGTTGATGGAGGAGTTGCTTTTTCCCCGAGGTGGCTTTAGGGTCAGCGCTTTTCCGTCGCTGGAATTGTCGCGGATTCAGGACGGAGCAGAGGGCTCAGCCTTCTCCCACTGTCCTGGAATAGCTTTTTTTCCGGCAGGGAATGCTGAATTGCAGGATTCTTTTCCGGATTCTTCCGGACTGCACAGCTCTCGGTGTTTGTGGGGTTAACGGATCAAGGCCAGGAGCTGCTGGAGCATCCGCCTGGGTCCTGAGCTCTGATTTTGCCGGATGTTCCGTCCTGTCCTCAGGGACGGATAAAAAATGGGATTTCACCCGGCTGTGTGTGGCCACATCCCAGAAATTCCCAGTGGAGAGCAGGAAAGGAGGGAATTCTTCCCCTCTGCCCTGCTCAGGTGAGACTCCACCTGGAATCTTCTTCCAACTCCAGGATCCCACTGGTGCCGCTGGCCACCTTGGCTGGTTCTTTGGCCAATCCCGGTTCTCCAAATCTGGAAGTGGCTTCCAGTGGCCGTTCCATGCCAGATCGGATCCGAGTTTTACGGAATGAGACAAGCCATGATTTAGGATCGACTCCCCTCCCACTGCTTTTAGTCTCTCTTCTACATGGAAAAGCTTAATCCTGGATTTTCCTCTCTTTTCCAAGCGGAGTTGAACACTTTTTCACCCTTTAGGGGGGTTTGATCCAAGCTGGGAGCCCACACCCTGAAAATCCCACTCTTGTTTCCACCCAGAGGTTTAAATCCCGTTGGAAAATGAGCTGAGGGCTCGGGGCCAGGCTGACACCTGGGACCCCCCTCCAGGGACTTCTTTTCTTTCAAACTGGGCATTTCTGAAGAGCCTCCAGGGATTCATTCCCAGGGAAAGGCGTCGGGATGCGATCCATGTGATCCATTATTGTCTAACTCCCTGGATGTGTCAGCTTTAAGTGGCACCTTCCTTGATAAGCCTCACTTAGCTTTTTATTCCTCCTCATCTATTTCTAGACGTTCCTTAAAAGCCTTGGAAAAGCAGGCGGGGATAAATCCCAAATAATTTCATTAAATTCCTTCCATTTTTTTTTTTTTTTTTTACATAAACCCACGCCAAAAAAGAGGAATTTGAATAAAGACGCGGATTCCGGAACATCTCAGGTACCCTCTGGATTATCCAGAGGTGACAAGTGCAGTGTTTGGGGTGGAATTCTCTGTTTCTTAGGATTGCGACTTCTTTTAATCCTCTTTGGAATTTCTAAGCTCCCGTTTGCTGCTGGATGATCCCAAAAATCCCTTTTGTTGTGTTTCTGAGTGGGGGGGTGAGGGAAATTCCAGGGGAACGCAGATGGGTGAACAGGATGGAGAGCAGCCCTGGGGAGGGGGAATTTGGGGAATCTGGGGGTGTTGGTGGGTGAGGATCTCCACAGGATGCATCCATGTGCTCTGGTCCAGGAAATTCCCCATGTTCTGGGCACTTCCCACAGTGTTAGACAGCAGGAAAAGGGGAATTCTGCCCCTCTGCCCTGCTCAGGTGAGATCTCACCTGGAATATTACATCCAACAGCAGAAGGACCTGGAGCTGCTAGAGCAGATCCAGAGGAGGCCACAGAGAAGCTCCAAGGGCTGGAGCCAGGCTGGGAGAGCTGGGAATGTCCAGCCTGGAGAAGGGAAGGATCCAGGGAGACCTCAGAGAACTTTCCGGAGCCTACAGAGGCTCCAGGAGAGCTGGAGAGGGACTTGGGAGAAGGGATGGAGGGACAGGACACAGGGAATGGCTCCGACTGCCAGAGGGCAGGGATAGATGGGATATTGGGAAGAAATTCTTCCTGGGAAGGGGATGAGGTTTCCCAGGAGAGCTGTGGCTGCCTCTGGATCCCTGGAATTATCCAAGACCAGGTTGGACAGGGCTTGGAGCAGCCTGGGATGGGGGAAGGTGTCCCTACCCATGGGACCATCCCATCCCATCCCATCCCATTCCCATTCCCATTCCATCCCTTCCCATGGAGGCCAGGACACGGTTGGGCCCGTTCAGCCCTCACCATCTCCATCCCCATCACCATCAGGTTTCGGTGTTGGTGGCGCCCGTGGTCGTCACCCAGCCCAGGTGTGTTGGGACCGGTGCTTTTGGGATGGTGCCGGAGCTGGAACCCACAGAGCCAACGCCTTTTCCCAGTGTCGGAATCGGGACAGAGGGAAGAGGGTTTGGGATCTTCGGAGTTCCGGGGAGCTGCGCTGCTCCAGCTGGACCTGGGGAGGTGGAGTCCATCATTTTGGAGTTTTTCTGGGAAGTGCTGCCGGGTTTGGTGATGTGGGCGGCAGCACCAGGCTGCAGGGTGGTCGTGCAGAAGTTCATCTCCAGGTTGGTGATTCCAACCAGTCCTTCCCATTCCCTCATGGAATGTGCTTTGATCCACGGGTCTTCAAGGGTTCGGGCCGGACGCCGTGATCCCAGGTGGACATTGGGGTGCTCCAACACAGAGCGTGTGTTTTGCAGACTTGCTGGGTTTCCCTGGGAGCTGAAAATCTGGGATTGGTTGGAAACCCTTTGGAAAATTCTCTGTTTTGTGTCAGTAATTCTGTGCGGCTCGATGGGGTAGAAGAAAGAGTTGTGAAGTCTTCATCCCGCGCTCGCTGCGAGTGTTGATCACAGAACCACTGGATGGTTGGGGTTGGGAGGGACCTTGGTTGAATTTTCCCTCTCTCCTTGTTCTTTTCCAGGTTGGAATGGGTGGGAATCATCAAATCTTGGGAACGGNTGGTTGGGGTTGGGAGGGACCTTGGTTGAATTTTCCCTCTCTCCTTGTTCTTTTCCAGGTTGGAATGGGTGGGAATCATCAAATCTTGGGAACGGGAGACTCGGTGGGGGTGGAAGGAAGAGTTGAGAAGTCGTTCTTCTCCATCCCGTGCTGGTGTCAAATCATGGAATCATGGAGTGGTTGGGGTTGGGAGGGACCTTGGTTGAATTTTCCCTCTCTCCTTGTTCTTTTCCAGGTTGGAATGGGTGGGAATCATCAAATCTGGGGAACAGGAGACTCAGTGGGGGTGGAAGGAAGAGTTGAGAAGTCGCTCTTCTCCGTCCCGTGCTCACATCAAATCACAGAATCACCGGGTGGCTTGGCCGACCTTTCGAGATGGCTCGGTTGACGTTTCCCTTCTCTCCTTGTCCTTCCCCAGGTTGGAATGGGTGGAAATCATCGAGCCTCGGACCCGGGAGCGCATGTACGCCAACCTGATCACGGGGGAGTGCGTGTGGGACCCCCCCGCCGGCGTGCGGATCAAACGCACCAATGAGAACCAGTGGTGGGAGCTCTTCGACCCCAACACCTCCCGCTTCTACTACTACAATGCCACCACGCAGAGGACGGTGTGGCACCGTCCCCAGAACTGCGACATCATCCCGCTGGCCAAGCTGCAGACGCTGAAGCAGAACACGGAGTCGCCGCGGGCTTCCACGGAAAACAGCCCCGGCAGGAGCAGCAATGTCAGCAGGGAGGGAAGCACCAGCTCGTCCTTGGAGCAGGAGCTGGAAGGCAACGAGAAGGTGCAGGAGCAGCGGTCGAGCCGCCAGTCCAGCCAGTATTCCGTGGTGAAGGAGGAAACGGAAAGGTAAAGGTGGGATGGGTGGTGGGGAAAAATCGGGAATTCCCAGTCCTGGTGGTCTCCAAGAGCAACCCGCATGCTGCGGATCTTGGGCAAAGATATTTTGTGGATGGTTCCTCCAGCTCGACCCTCGGTGGGTCTCCACCAAGTTGGAATCTCCAAAAAACAAGGAGGAAGAGGATAAAACGTCAGGAAAAGGTGTTTCTCCACCTTAGGGACAATTTAGATGTTCCCTGCAGGAAGTTTCCTTAAAGGAATAATTTCTCATCCTCTGAAATTCATTTTTAGGATTGGAAATTCGGGTTTAAAGCCCGACGTGGTTTTCAATGATTTCCCTGGATAAAATCTCCCTGGGCTGATGAGTCGGGATGATTCATGCCACAACCACGGCTTGTCCCACAGGTCTGGGGAGCTCCTGGCAGGGATAATTTCCCTTGGGAAGGAGAAGGGAGTCAGTGCTCAATTCCCAAGGGCAACGTTCGGAGACGTTTGTGTCGCTCCTCTCTGGTCATTCCATCTTTTATGGCTTGAAAGCTGCAAATCACCGAATCTTGGAATGGTTTGGCTTGGAAAGGAGCCTTAAAATCCATCTTTTTCCACCTCCTGCCATGGGCAGGGACACCTCCCACCATCCCAGCCTGACTTGGGACAATTCCAGGCATGGAGCAGCCACAGCTTTTCTGGGTGACCTGAGGTCGGTCATTAATTAATACATTTGTCTTCTCTTAATTGATGCTTTTGACCGTGTTAAGGACCCGACCAGGTTGAGGAGACCAAGCAGGGGTGGAATTCCCGTTCCCAACTCCTGCTCCCAGAAACTGTGGCTGGATGGGAACAGGAATTCCCGGCTCAGCAAGTGCTTTCATGTGGGACATCAGAGGCGGCCTTGGCTCCGCACCTCGGGGGAGGTTCCACCTTCCCAAGGTCCTGGAAGAGGCTCTGATGGAATCTCTGAGCCTGGGAATGGGGGGTCCTCGTGGGGCAGGGGGATTTGGGGAAGGGAAATGGGTTTGGGGTTGTTCACTGCAGGTGGATGTGGAATCAGACATGGAATTACAGAGTCATGGAATCATGGAATGGTTTTGGTTGGAAAAGACCTTAAAAATCATGGAATTCCATCTTTTCCCATGGGCAGGGACACCTTCCTCCATCCCAGGCTGCTCCAAGCCCTGTCCAACCTGGCCTGGGACATTTCCAGGGATGGGGCAATCACAGATTCTCTGGGAATTCCATTCCAGCCCCTCAAAGGGAAGAATTCCTTCCTCATATCCCATCTATCCCCACCCTCTGGCAGTGGGAATCCATTCCCTGTGTCCTGTCCCTCCATCCCTTATCCCAAGTCCCTCTCCAGCTCTCCTGGAGCCCCTTCAGGCACTGGAAGTGGCTCTGAGGTCTCCCTGGATCCTTCCCTTCTCCAGGCTGGACATTCCCAGCTCTCCCAGCATTATCCAGAGCTCAAGGGGCTCCAGCCCTTGGAGCATCTCCACGGCCTCCTCTGGAATTGCTCCATCAGCTCCAGATCCCTCTGCCGTTGGATCCTGGAGCTGGATGCAGAATTCCAGGTTGGGCCTCACCTGAGCGGGGCAGAGGGGCAGAATTCCCCCTTTCCTGGTGGGAAATGATCCCAGGAGATGCTGATGGAGCAGGATCCCGTTCCCAAATGGGTTAACAAGGATCAGGGGGATGGATTTTAAATTCCCTGGGATTTGCTGCAAGAGCAGGGGTGGCATCAGCAGCTCCCTGGGGAAAGGATCATTCCCGAGGTGGGATCAGCAGTTTCCTGGGGAAAGGATCGTTCCCAAAGTGAGATCAGGAGTTTCCTGGGGAAAGGATCGTTCCCAAAGTGAGATCAGGAGTTTCCTGAAAAAAAGATAATTCCCAAGGTGGGATCAGGAGTTTCCTGGGGAAAGGATCATTCTCGAGGTGGGATCAGGAGTTTCCTGGAAAAAAAAGATCATTCCCAAGGTGGGATCAGCAGCTCTCTGGGGGGATTCCCACATCAGACCCAGCACGGACATTCCAGGTCACCAATCCTTGGTGTCCTCCATGCGCACGTTCCCCATTCCCATTATGGGATGCAAATCTTCTGGATCAGGTGGGAGGAGGACTGGACTCTCAAATAAAAAGGTTTAATCCCTGGAAGTATCTTGGAAGAGAACAGGAATTCAGCCCTGGGCTGGCTTTGGCCGGTGGGAGGTTGTGTGTCCTCAGATCTCCAGGAATTCCAGGTCTTGGCCTTTCCAGGGATTGGGATTGAGCAGATCCCAGATTTTGGAGCATTAAAAATTTAATAAAAATTTTTACAAGTTTGGATGCCACTAGAGGGAGCAGAAATTCCTGCTGACTGGAATTTCCACCCGCATCCCTGGAAGTGACAGGGATGAGTCCTGTTGGCTCAGCACAACCATGGCTTGATCCTCATATCCTGGCTGGAAATAAAACAACTCCATTCCCACATTTTTCCCATCCCAGGAAGCATCCAAGGCCAGGTTGGACAGGGTTTGGAGCAACCTGGGATAGCAGAAGGGTTTCCCTGTGGAATTCCATTATCTTGAAGGTCCCTTCCAACCCCAAGCATTCCATGATTCCATGAGCGCCTTCCCAGATCTCGGTTGCGTTTCTCACAGAAGAAGCTGGGAAGCAGCTCCTGAGGTTTCCTGGTGGAACCTCCCAGGTTTTATCCCATGAAATCTTATTTCAATATTTCTGGATAAGCTCAGCTCATCTGGTTGGAAAAGGGAATTTGGGAGAAGCGGGACGGTTTTTATTGGAATTCACACCCGGAGCTTCCCTTAAAATTTAGGAACCAGCGCATCTCCAGGTTTGGCTGGAGATGCTGGAGGCTGCTCCCAATCCATTCCTCACATCCATGGGGATGTTCCATCCCACCTGTGCAGGTCAGGGATGCCTCAGCCCTTGGAATCCTTGCCAAGCACCTGGATCCCATCGGAATCACCTCACACTTCCATGGTGAGGTGGGATTTATTTTAATTAGCAGCCGGATCCAGCTCGGGAATCAACCCTGGGATCTCAACAGCAGCCTTGTCTCGGTGGTCAGCAGAGCATTCCCAGCGGGATTTTCCAGCGTTTTCCTGGAGTTTTCCACGCTTGTCTTAAAATGGTGGCTTTTCTCCGGAGCGTGACTTGACAGCCGTGAAATCTCGGAGCGGGAACGTCGGCCGGATTTTGTGTCAGGTCGCTGGGATTTTCCACGCCGTCAGGAAATGTCTGAGGTTATTGGCTTGAAATCCTTGGGGAAGGTGTCAGGCAGGGAAAAAGAAGACTTTTCCATGGAAAACTCGGCTCTGCCACTGCTTCTCCAAGGAGGAATTCCAAGTGGAAGCTTGAAGGACGAGGAAGTGGATTTTTGACCATCAGGAGTGTTTTCCTTGGATCAAAATGCAGGAATCTTGGAATATGAGGGGTCTTCACCCAAATCCCATCTGCTGGGAAATTGTGCCCGAGTTATTCCTCAGAATTCCCACTTTTTTTTTTTTTTTTTTGCACGCCCCAGTTCCAAAATCTCCCCGGATTTAGTGTGGCTGGACTGGAATATCCAAGGGGGATTATCTCAAAATCCAGTCCCTGGAATGCTCCTTCTGGAGCTCTCCAGGATCAAAAACACCCCCCTTACAACCAGCAGCCATTTTCTGACTCCAAAAGATCCCAAAAAAAGCAGGTTTGTGGAATAAGAGATGCCTCAAAGCTCTAAAATACCCAATTTGATTTTTCCTTGGAATTCTCTCCGTTTATTTCCTTTCCTGGGAGGCTCTGGGAAGAGCCTGCCGTGCCTGGGTTTGGAAAACAGGTGGATCAATGACATAAATCTCCGCAGCATCTGCTGCCCGAGGGTTTTCCAGGTCCCGGCAGGGATTCCCAGCCTTCCTCCAAGACGAGAAGGAAGAGAAATCAGGGACTTGGAGTCGCTCCGGAAAACGGCGCGGAAGGACCGTGGTACGGAGAGGATCCTCAAGGATCCTTCCTTCCCCATGTCCTGCCTCCAGCAGGAGCTTGAGGCTTGGAATTCCCGGCCTTTCGTCACCCAAATGTTGGATTTTCCCGGCTGGACTGGTGTGAGGAGCCAAGAGGAACTCGGGAGAGTTGGGAATGTTCACCTGGAGAAGAGAAGGATCCAAGGAAACCTTGGAGCTCCTTCCAGTGGCTGAAGGGACTCCAGAAGAGCTGGGGAGGGACTTGGGAGAAGGGATGGAGGGACAGGACACAGGGAATGGATTCCCACTGCCAGAGGGCAGGGATAGATGGGAATTTGGGAAGGAATTCCTCCCTGGGAGGGTGGTGAGGCCCTGGAATGGAATTCCCAGAGGAGCTGTGGCTGCCCCATCCCTGGAATTGTCCAAGGCCAGTTGGAGCAACCTGGGAGAGGGATTTTCCCTTCCAACCCAAACCATGGGTTTGAGCATTTGATGAAGTTTCTCCATGAAATTTCCGTGGAATTTCCGTGATTTGATGAAGTTTTTGCTCCCGTACTGGAATCCCTTAACGACAAAGAGGATGGTCTGGAATTTCTCCATCTTTCCAGTCCCCGGCACTGTGGGAATTTCATCCCATTCCCAGACCACGGCATTCCACTGGAAATCCTTCTCTTCCCGATGTTTTATCCATGAGGTGGATGAGCAGAGCAGGAGGTCAGGACACGGATGTCCCCCCGCTTCCGGTGGCCGGGAAAACCACCACGGGCTCTTCCTGCCCTCGGAGCAGGCTCCGAGGAATCCCAATCCCTGAATCCAGCTCTGAAAGGGAATGTTCTTTCCAGAATGTTGAAGGGAATTCTTGGAATTCTTGAAATTCAGATTTTATTTTTTTTTTCTCCCTTTTATTTGCTGCCTGTGGCAACAAATTCCTGCTTTTTCCAATTCCATCCCCCTGGGACGACTTCCCCTATCCTGGGTTGCTCCAAGCTCCATCCAACCTGGCCTTGGACATTTTTCAGGCAGCCACAGTTTATCTGGGAATTCCATTCCGGAGTTTGCTTTTTTCCCCCGTTTTCACCTCTGTTGGACACACCTTGCACAATCCAAGGATTCCTGTCCTCGGGACTTGGAATTATCTCCTCTTCCCACTCTCCCAGAATCCACGAGAAGGAGCCAAACCCATCCCAGCTGAGTTGTCCTGAAGATTTTTTTTAATTTAAGGATCACCAGTAAATTCCTTTTCTTCTGCCTCTTCCCCTGGTTCCACGAGATCCTCAATTTCCCAGACCCTGAGGCAGGATGTTGGGAAGGATCCCAAATTCAGGTTTTTTGTGGTGTTTTATCCCTGTTTTTGGCTTATTCCCACCCAAAAATCCAGCTCCGAGTGACGTTGGATGTCCCTGTCCGTGGCAAAGGGGTCAGAATTCCGTGGTCTTTGAGGTCCCTTCCAACACTTTGGGTTGCTCCAAACCTGGCCTTGGACATTTCCAGGGATGGGGCATTGTCGGAGCACGATGGAATTCTTTGATAGGATCTCCCAGCATTCCCAAATTTATTCCAAGATCTGATTTCCCCCCCACAGGAAGTTTTTCTACTCCAAAATTCCTTCGATTGCAACTTCCTTTCCCCTTTTCCAGCACTGGGGTTGCTCCAACAGTGCCGGGTCTCATCCCACTCATCCGGGTGAGTTTTCCATGGAATTGTTAAGGTCGGAAAAGACTTCCAACATCCTTAAATTCTTTCTCCTGGCTCCTTAATTCAAGTCCTCGCCGTAATCCTTGAGTTTTTATTGAGATCATGAAGCTCCTGGCAGGGGGGGGATGAACCATCCGAGGAAATATTTGGGGATAACCGGTGGAAAACACATTCCCGGCATAACCCAAACAAGATCGAACTCCCTCCTTCCATCCTCAAATATTTCCCAGAAAAAAAAAACCAAAACCCACTCGTATCTGGCATTTCTTGCTCCGAGCCGGGGTGGAAATTGGGGCCTGAAGCTTTTTAATATCCTTTCCTTGAATTCCCTGCTTCCCGTTGCGAAACGCAGCTCCGGATTAGGCAGATATTTCCCTAAGTCCTCCGAGCGCTTGCGTCGGCGGCCGCCCCGAAATTCCTGTTGCGTAATTCCAAAGAAAACCATCTTTGAAGTTTTATCGGAAGCGGGGGCTGTAATTAAGAGTATGAAGGGCAGCGATTAAAGCCGAGGATTTGGAGCTGGGATTTCATTTCTATTCCTGGCTTTTGCCATGGAGCTGAGCTATTTCAGGCCGCTCACTTTCCCTGATTTTCCAAAAGCTGGGGAATGGTGCCACTTCCTGTTCCCGAAAAAGAAAACAACCCCAAACTGCTGGATTTGTTGATTTTTTTAAAAAAAATTTGTTAGGTTTTGTTGTTTTGCCAGAGATTCCCGGGATAAAAGTGCCAGGTGTAAATTTGTGTCCGTGCTGGAGGTTTTGTAAGCTGTGGTTTAGGGAAAATTAAGGGAAAATCAACTTTATTGGTATAAAAGCATCTTGGTTAATGGAAAATCACCTTTAATAGCAGAAAATCACCTTTATTAGTGGGAAAATCACCTTTTTCATTGGAAAATCATCTTTATTCATGGAAAATCACCTTTATTAGTGGGAAAATCACCTTTTTCATTGGAAAGTGACCTTTTTCATTGGAAAATCACACT
>NC_031769.1:149933868-149952811 GCF_001522545.3 Parus major
AAAACCACCTTAATTATTGGAAAATCATTTTTATTCATGGAAAATCACCTTTAATAGTGGATAAACACCTTTTTCATTGGAAAATTGCCCTTTTTATTGGAAAAATCACCTTAATTATTGGAAAAATCATTTTTATTCATGGAAAATCATCTTTATTAAAGGAAAACTACCTTTATTAGTGGAAAATCATCTTTTTCATTGGAAAATCACACTTATTAATGGAAAATCATCATTATTCATGGAAAATCATCTTTATTCATGGAAAATTGACTTCAAAGTGTCCCAGAATGGCTTTGGATGTATCCCTTATCCAGACAGGGAGACGATTTGATGGATAAAAACCGGATTGTCCGGCTCGGAGAGTGGTGATTGAAGGTTCATTCCCAATGTTTGGCTCCTCCCAGGCTGATCCCAGCTCTTCTCCCGATCCATATCCTTATCAATAATCTGTGGAGCCACTCCTGTCTCCAGACAAGCTCCTGGAGCTCCGAGGGATCCTATGGATCAAGGATAGGTTGGGAAGAACTTCCTGAAGCTCAGCAAGGCCAGGTGTAGCCGCGGGATGGACAAACCAGATTCAGGATTCAGGATTCAGGAATGCTAGGAAGTGTTATCCTAAGGGCAGGTGAGGAAGTTTGGAACACCTCGGAAGGTCCAGGGAAGATTTAATCCTTGTTTGACCACAACTGGGCAACCTCAGGACATTTTGGGTTATCCCAGGAAAACCTGGGAGAATCCAGTGGGGAATCACCAGGATGCAGCACAGGATGTGTGAGGAGAAAATGAGGGAGCCAGGCTGGCTTTGCATGGAGAAGGATTTTGGGGAGATCTCGGGAGACTTTTCCAAAACCAAAACCAGGTTTCCAAACAGGTCAGGTTTTTGGTTAGAACTGGTTTTGCTTCCTGTGATCAGCTCTGTGCGATTTTATCCGTCGGGATTTCTGGGATGCAATCCAGTGCCTGTAGCCCGGTGCTTGTGGAAGGCCTTGACGCCCACTTTGGGAATTCATTTGGGTTGAGCTTTCCAGATTATCCCGGTTGTTCCAGGTTGGCCAAGGCCAGGTTGGGTGGGAATGTCTGGCTCGAGGACACAAACTGGGTCAAGGTGGAGATTCCAGGGAAGACCTTAAGCCTGGAATGGTTTGGGTTGGAAAGGACCTCAAAACCGTCCAGTTCCACCCCCTTCCATGGGCAGAGCCACCTTCCACTCTCCCAGGTTGCTCCAAGCCCCATCCAACCCAGCCTGGAATATTCCAGGGATGGAGCAGCCACAGATTCTCCTGTGTTTCACCACCCTCATTGTAAAATTCTTCCTTTAATCCAATTATTCTGTAAATTGAGCAAAATCCCCGAAGATTTGGCTTAAAAACCTTGGCAAAACAATTGGCCAAGTGTAGGGGCCACGCTCCGTCACATCCCTGCCTGCGGGAAGCCGGGATAGCCGGAATCCAGCAGTGCTGCTTTTTAAATATTAACCAGGAATTAACTGGGAATCCTGCCCCGGGCTCCAGCCAATTCCAGAGGCTGCTCATTAACGCTGGAACCTCAGCCGGTGGTTTTTAATGATTCCCAAAAACTTGGCTCATCCTGGAAAAGTGAGCGCGGCCGGCTCGGCCGTTCCCAGGAATGTGCAACCACTGCTCCGACCTCCCGCGGATCCTGCGGAGATTCCCTGCCCGGCTCGCGCCAGTCAGAATCTCTGGGATGGATTCGCTCGTTCGTCAACTCTGTCTGCTCAGAAACCTCGTCAGAGATGGATCAGAGGTGGCCTGGAATTCGTCTGGATGGGGATAAATAATGCTGGATGGATGGAAACCAAGCCATGGCTCTGGTGGATTTGGAAGATCTTGGAAACTCCGGAAAACTCCAAGAAAAAAAACACCCCTCCTCGGGCTCAGCCAAAATAAAGGCTGGAGGAGCACGTGGAGCTTGATGCTGGCACCTGGAACAGAAACCTGGGATCTGGAGGAGTGGGAATTCCCTCCTGGAAGGGTGTGGACCTTGCTAATGGCAGTGGGAGGAGCTCTTGGTCCATCCCATCCAGGGAATTCCAGTGTCTGTTGGGTTTGATGATCCCGTTTTGTCCGTGACCGGCTTCCAGTGGAGTTTTTTGACGGAAAAACCAACATTTCCACCAGGAATTTCCCCAGGGATGCTGCTGTATGGGATGGGGGGTGGAGTGCTGGGAAGCAGATCCGTAGGGAAGGACCTTGGACAACTCCAGAACTCTCCTGGAATCCTGGAGTCACGGAACAGTTGGAAGGGACCTTAAAGCCCATCCAGTTCCTGGGCACGGACACCTCCCACTATCCCAGGTTGCTCCAAACTGGCCTGGGACACTCCCAGGGATGGATCTGGGATCCATCTGGATTTCACCATGGATTTGGGGATCCATCTGAATTCCACGGATCTGGCAGCAGCTCTGGGATCAGAGGTGATGCCTTTCTCTCAGGAATCCTGGAGGAGGAGGAGGAAATCCATTCACACGCGCTGGTGAGGAAAAAGGGATTAAGCAATTCCACACAGCCATAATTCCAGGGCTAAATCCCATTTAAATGAGCTTTGACAGAAGCTTAATTTTATTGCCTCCTTGCTCCACTAAAATTTTGGAGCTTTATCCTATTAGGAAGATTTGTTTCTTTTCCCTCATTTTTTCCTCCCAAAACCAACGTTTGATCCGAATTTTATTAAGGAGAGAGCCTTAACGAGGAAACATGGGGGGATTTTTAGGGGTCTTTTTCTGGAATAAAGTTATTTCTCCAGATGTTTTCTGATTATTTGCCCTTTGTTTTCCAAATGGGACCAACTCTGAGCACATTCCCACCGAGAAGGGCTGTTAAGGCAGAAATAAATCTTTTTCTGTGCTCCTTGGCAGTGGAAATGGATAATATTGGAAAGACGATGATCAATACCTGGTTTTTGGGAAGTGTTGGAGGGTCTTGACATGGATTCATGGCCATTGGAAAAGCGTGGAGCCAAAAACACAGATCAAGAATGGGTTTGATCCTACAGGAGAGGCTTTAAGTTCTTCTTGAATCCCACAAAATTCTTCTTGGACTCCCAAGTTTGAACTCCCAAGTCTTCACTGAACACCACCAAGTCCAAAAATCAGCTGGGAAATTCCATCCCATGCTTCCAGATGGGTTTTTTCCCATGTTTTTCCAAGTGTGGTGTCTCTTGGAGGGGGTTGGTGGTGTGACTTTCTCCATCTTCTGGGAGCAAGAGCTCTGCAGGCTCAGATTTAAATGAAAATGAGGCAAAAAGAGGTTTTTGGGGGGGGATTTTCCTCTTCCCGTATTGGCTCTGATCATCCGAGGTTGTTGAAGATCGGGAGCGGCGCTCGGAAAGGGTGGGATGAAACCAGGAGATGTTCGGGATCTGCTCAGATGTTTTAAGGGAAAATTTGGTCTTTGAAGGGTTGGAGATCATGAAGCTGGAGATCACAGCCACGGGTGTGACTCAAAATAAAAAATCAATGACTCCAAGCTCAAGCAGGTCCTGGGAGAAGATCCAGGAGATGTGGATCCCATCCTGATGGGATTCATCTCCGTTAATCCTAGAGGAGACATTGATAGTAACTCCCCGTTCATTCCTGTTTTCCAGTTCGTCGCCTTCCGGAGTGTTCGAGAAGGAATACGACATTTATCGGGATTACAGCGCGGAAGGACAACTCCTGCACTACAGGTAGCTGGAATTTCCCTCCAGGATTGGGGTTGGGATGGGTGGAGCAGTGAACATCACTGATGTTTTATTCCCACTTTTCCAAGCCTTGTCCTCATCCCTTCCCTTCATGTGTTGCCTTCAGGTCCTTGTGGAACTCCAAAAGTCCTCAGGGAAGCCCAAAAAGTCCTCACTGAATCCCAAAAGTCCTTCTTGAACCCTACCAAATCCATCTTGGAACCCAGATCTTCATTGAAAACCCAAAATTCTCACTGAACCCCACCATGTCCTTGCTGAGCCCCAAAAATCCTCATTGAACTCCAAAATTCCTTCTTGAACCCCAAATCCTCACTGAACCCCAAAATTCCTTCTTCAGCTCCAAAAATCCCCATTGAACCCCCAAAAGTCTTTCTTGAACCCCAAATCCTCACTCAACCCCAAAATTCCTTCTTCAACTCCAGAAATTCCCATTGAACCCCCAAAAGTCCTTCTTGAACCCTACCAAATCCATCTTGGAACCCAGATCTTCATTGAAAACCCAAAATTCTCACTGAACCCCACCATGTCCTTGCTGAGCCCCAAAAATCCTCATTGAACTCCAAAATTCCTTCTTGAACCCCAAATCCTCACTGAACCCCAAAATTCCTTCTTCAGCTCCAAAAATTCCCATTGAACCTCCAAAAGTCCTTCTTGAACCCCAAATCCTCACTCAACCCCAAAATTCCTTCTTCAGCTCCAAAAATCCCCATTGAACCCCAAAAGTCTTTCTTGAACCCCAAATCCTCACTCAACCCCAAACGTCCTCATTGAACCCCAAAAGTTCTTCTTGAATCCCCCAAGTCCTCATTGAACCCCAGAAGTCCCCGTTGGACCCCACCAGGCCCTTTTCGAACCCCCAAAAATCCAAGACGAGGTTAAGACTGGATTTTGGGGATTTACAGAGTCACTCCCTGCCTGGTTGCTCCGGGTTTTGATAAACCCCAAATTCCTGGATTTTTTCTGGAGTTTGGGATGAGTGGAGGCACCTCCAGCTCTTCCTTTGTTTTCCACGTTGGGAATGGAGGCCACAAAGAGCGGGATGCTCCTCATCCCTTCTCCCAGCACATTTTTTTCCACGCATTCCTGGATTTTCTGGAATTGGCGATAAGTGGAGGCACCTCCAGCTCTTCCTTTGTTTTCCGTGTTGGAAACGGAGACCGGGAAGAGCGGGATGTTCCTCATCCTTTTTCCCAGCACATTTTCCTGCTGTTCCAAGCTGGCGAGCCCAGTGTGCCGCTTTCTGCATCCCAATCCAAGACACGGAAAATCCCTCCTGGAGGCTCTGGCCACTTTCCATCCCACCTTTCCCCGGAATTCACTGCCTCCAAGTGACCTCCTGGGAAGCGTCTGAATTAATTACCACTTAAGGAAGAAAGGGGAAAAAATTCCGAGCTTTCCAGGAGGGAAAACCAGCAGGGCGATGGAATCGGATTTTTATCCTCGCCAGCCGAACGCTCTCCGCGAATCCATGGACAACCTGGTCCCATCCGCGAGCTGGGTGGATGCAATTCCCAGGAAGAGTGGGAAGGAGCGAGATTTGGGAAGCTTGGAGCTGTTTGGTTGGGAAACAGGGATTGGCGGCGGGAATCCGGTGGGATTTGTTGGTGAGGGGGACGTGGAGCAGTGACAGGGACAATGCGGATTTGGGCTGGTGGCAATTAAAAGCTTTGGTGTCACTGCACTCGTGAGCTGGTGGCATCAGCTCCGCCGCAGGAGACGCCTCCGTCTTCCCAATCCCATAAAAACCCACGGAGCAGCCCTGGCCACCCTTCCCCCAGCCCGCCGCCAGCCAAGGAGCTAATTAGCAGCTTTGCTTAATTAGCTGTGAGTGGACATCCAGAATCCTTCTGGAAGAACGAGTCTCTGTGGGGTGGGATTTAACCCTGTGAGTGCCACGAGATGCAATCGGAGTTTGTGATGAATTCCTGTTAATGGGATTAATTATGAGGGGAAAAATTAATCACGGAGTCATGGGATGGGTTGGGTGGGACCTCAAAGATGATCCAATCCCACCCAAACCATTCCAAGGGCAGGGACACCTTCCAGTATCCCAGGTTGCTCCAAGCCCTGTCCAAGCTGGACTGGGACAATTCCAAGGATGGGAAGGATGATGCTCCAGGACCCTGGGAAAGGTTGCCAAGGGATTGAGGGATCTCTGGTTCTCCCATGGGTTCATGGTGCCACGGAGATGACGGATTCGGAGCAGGATGGAACCCAACCAGAGCTTCAAAGTTCCATCATGGAGTGGCATGAGCCCTCAAATGCTCCCAACTGAAGCAGCCACAGCTCCCTCAGATCCATCTGCTTCCAAACCCCATTCGTGAAACGAACCTGGAGGTTCCAGGATCAGCTGGAAAATCAGTTCTGAAAGCAAACAGCCTTGGCAGGTCTTTCCAACCTTCTTCTCCTCTAGTCTGGCATCAATTCCAGAGGTTTTCCTCTGGAAAATGGCAGGGGGAGACAGGATTGAGTCCCACAGCTCATCCATGGTTCTCTGGTGGACGGGAAAGTGTGGTGAGACCCAGGTCATGGTTCCTGCCTTCCTCCATCCCCTCTGGCCGGGAATGGAGAAGCTGGAGAAGTCCCAGATGTTGGGACAAAGTGTGGGATCAAGGTGGCTTGTGGAGAGAAGCCGGATCTTGACTGAGAAATCCCGTGGGATTCAGCTGGGGATCCTCACCCATGGAATCGTCACCACCTCCAGGTGCAGCTCTGGGGTTCAGCTCCCTGGATCACCCCAGGAGCTGCATCAACATCCTCGGGAGCAGGGAAGGATTTTTCCACTTCCTTGGAGCTGCCAGCCAACAATTCCTCAGGGGAATTTTTTCCAATATAATGAAGATTAGTGGGTGTCATTAAGAGGATGATGTCGTGCTCCGTCTGCCTGGAAGGCTTTTGTCGGGAAGCCCTGGAATCCCAAATCCCATCATTCACCATCCCTGCCTTTAACCCTTTCCCTCTTCATTCCCTCTGGATTTGTGATCCCTGGAGCTGTTCCTGTCCTCATTCCATTGAGGGAGTTGAACCCTCTGCTAATCCAAAATCAATCTTCCCATCGGGAAATCGGCTTGTCTGTGGGAGAAATCCCAGATTTCTGTCTTCATCCCATGGTTGCGTCCAAGGCTCCAAGGTCCAAGGCTGTTCAAGCTGGTTTTTAGACCAAAAATCTTCAACATTAAGGACTTTCTTCTCCATTTCTCCTCCTGACAGCCAGGATGGCACCAAAGTTCTCCAAAGCTGTGGCAAATCCCTCATTCCAGGTTTTGGAGCTGGAGAAGGTTCCCCGTTGTGTTCCAGCTCTTTGTAAAGAGTTGGGATGTCCAATCCATGAACAGGGAGAATCCCGCTTCTCCCGTGGTTGTTTTAGGAGAGCAGGACAGCGGCTGCTTCACCTGCGTGGGATCCTTGGCTTGGTCTTCCTCAGTTTCTTCCGGACCTCCACATCCAGGAATGTTGGAAGAGGTCTTCAATCTTCTTGTGCTCAACGGGAATCACTTCATAGCAAAGAAATTGGGGAAACGGGGAGAGAATTTGGGCCGGCTGCCAAAAATCCCGGCACCACCATTGGGAGCTCGACGGAACCTCGCGTGGAGGCACCTGAGGTGGTTTTGGAGGTGGATTGAAGTCTGCCGAGGTTTAGGAAGTGGTTGTGGTGGTTGAGCCACATCTGTTTTGGGAGACAGCCGTAATTTGCCAAAAATTTTTGATTTTTCAGCTGTTTTCACTTCTTGGCTCTCATGGGAATTGCTGGATTCAGCTCCAGCCATGGGAATCTTCAGTGTCCAAATCCTGCCCTGGCCACCTTCAGCCCTTTTCCATCCGGATTTCTTGTCCTAGTGCCACATGGATTCAGGGAATGGCTGCAATTTGGCAGAGTTGTGTAAATCCAGGCCCAAAATTCAGGAAGAGACTTGCAGGAGCTTTGGAGAAACCCAGGAAGGGGGTGAGGAACCACCACGCCGGATTTTAATCTTGGTTCCAACTACCAGGTTCATAAATGTGACCATTTCTGATTTTTTTGAGGTCAATCCATTGTCTGGTTCCCTTGGAAGTGAGGAAGAGGAGCAGAACTGACACCGGTGATTCCCTGGGGAACCACGAGATGAAAATCCCATCTTTTGGGAAAAAAGGGATGAGGCTTGATGGTTGCTCTTGGGAGTGTCACGGTGGTGGGACCTGCTGAGCTGGGCCTTCTGCCCAAGCCCCTTCCAACCTGACCTCAGACACTTCCAGGATGGAGCAGCCACAGTTTTTCTGGGAATTCCAACCCAGCGCCTCGCAGGGAAGAATTCCTTCCCCAAATCCCACCTAACACTGCCCTCTGGAAGTGGGAAGCCATTCCCTGTGTCCCATCACTGATGAACGATTCAGGCTGGAGGAGAAAAGAGGACCAAGAGAAGAAAAGGCTTTGGCAGAGGGAATGGGCTCCAGGGAATGCGAAATCCACTCGGAATAGGCGAGAGCTAAAAAAAATCTCCATTTTTGGAACTCTTTGTCGCGCTCCCGGAGCCAGCGGGAGCAGATTCCCTATTGATCGGCTATTTCGGGAAATGTCACTTCTGGTCTCTTTGTACTTCCCAGCTGATTCCTCATAACAATAAAGGCTCTTCTGTGCTCCTTTCCCAGCGTTCCCTCCTCCCTCTCCAATCTGGAAAGATCTCCTCTTGTTTTCGGTGACATTTGGATTTCGGGAAAGAGGCTATTTTTGGGGGATTGCTTTAATTGGGATGAGCAGCTCCCAGTGGCTCCTGGGAATTTGGCGCCCGTGTCGTCCGTGCCTGGCTCGCTTGTGTTGGTCTTGTGCTTCCTCCTGGTGGGTTCCCGATGGGATTGATCCCAAAGGAGCTCATCCGAGTTCATTTTGGTGTTTCCTCATCATCTACATCCCATAAAATCCTTCGGTTATGGATTTGTGACCTCCAACGTCCTGACCTGACCATCCCACCAGGCGATGTTCAAACAGCTGCCGGAAAATGGCAACAAATCCATTCTCCCGGCCCCGCTGCTCCTGAAAAAAAGTGGGAATGAGATGGCGAGGGATGGGATGGCTCGTTATCTCCCTCTGGTCTTGATCAGCTTCCATGGTTGTTAATTAGTGCCGATGCCACCGGAGCACAGCAGAACACCGGAGATGTTTCACAGAGAGATTTGGTGTTGAGGACTTGGAACTAAAAGTGATCCCATAGCGCCATCCGGAGACAGGGATTGGACAATCCCTGAGAGTTTTGGGAAAATAATAGGAATTTTTATTTATTTTTTTTTTTATGGTATTTTGATGGGTATAATCCTTTGGGAATATTTTAGTTGGAGAAGGGAATTGTGTGCGGAGGAGCTTCAGGGGGTCGTGGACATCCACCAAACCAAGATTTGATGTCAACAGACTTTGGGCTTCGACATTCCCGTCGCTCCGAAATTCCCCCAGAAAGACCAAACTGGATTTTCCCCTTCCCGGATATCCCATGGATTGGGTTGTATCCATCAAATCACCCTGGGAAAACTCGATCCTGGCACTCACCTTCTTCCCAAATATCCATTTTATTTCCCAAATTACACAGATTTCACCTCACTCCTTCCAGTTTTTCTAAGAATTCGCTCCAGCCAATCAAAAGGCTTGGTAAAAAATCGAATTCCAAGGAGGAAGTGACGCTTCCGGGCTCCCAAAGATGGGAAGAGGGATTGGAAGTGTGGAAGAAAGGTTGGAGAGGCCACGGTGGGGTTGTGAGAACCCCAAATCCCACAAAAACTGAGAAACGAGGGCTTGAGCAGGAATTTAAGATTTTAAATTTTAAAATTCAGAATTTAAAATTCCAGTCCAAGCCCTGGGATATCTCTATGCATTGAATTCCATAGAATTCCATGTAAATTTTTGGGAACAGCACTACTTGCAGGTGAGGAGCAGCAAAACCTTAAGGATGGAGGATTTTAGGATTTTCTCCGACAGTTTAATTTAATTCCAAATCAGCATAAAACACGAGGTTTTTGCATGATTATAGAGGCTGGATTCCTGTCCTGAGGATGTTTTTCCCAGCTGGAAAAATGCAGATGGATCACAGGAGGCTTCAGGTGGAAGCCTGGACGTCTTCAGGCTCTGCTGCTCACCTTTCCCCGCTTTTTTCACGGAGATTTCCGTGCTGCCGGAGCGGCGCCGGGCACCGCGCCAGGCACAGGGAGGTTTTTTCCGCCGCCGGCTCATCCCTGACCCAGGATTTCCCAGCGGGATGCACTCAGAGCAGGCGGTGCCCAGCTGGGAGGGAAGAGGGGCCGGGCTGCTTCCCTCATTCCCATCCCAGTTTAGCCCTGGAAAACAGAATTTTAAGCTCAGGTGGAATGCAGAGGGAGAAGATGCTCCCAAATCCCGCGGCTGGGGGAGGAAGGTAAGGAAGAGCGGTGGGAATTTGGGAATTTGGGATGAGCCGGGATGGTGGGGGGTGCCCAGGGATCTTTTGCTTTTCCCGGAGAATCTCGATGAGTTCTGTCGGAAACCAATATTTGGATTATTCAAATCAGGGGGTTTTTTCTCCCTTTCCCAGGGAGGGGAAAATCCATTTAATCCCAGCTCTAAATTTTAATCTTCACCTGCAAAGTCTAAATAACGCCGGGGCAGGGAGAAAAATCCTGGAAAAATGTGTCGGTTTTGGAAATATTCTTGTTTTTAAACCTCACGTGGCCGCCTCCTTCCATCAAAATACAAAATAATTTTAGTTTAAAATAATAAAATATTATTTTAAAATAATTCCGCTTAAACCCAGCTGTGATTTATTCCCTCACCTCGATGGAATGGAGCTGCCCCTCAGCTCCACTAAAGGCGTCAGGAATTCTTTTGGTTGTTTTGGTGGGATTTTAAGGAATTTTGAGCTGTGGATGGTCGGAATTCTCATGGCAGGAATAACGATATGTAAATGGAGTGGGGGGGCATCCCTTCCAAAAAAACATCGGGAAGCAGAGGAATTCCTGGATGAGTGCTCCAGGTTTCTCCTCTCCCCTCCATCGTTGATTTCCCAAAGGTTGGAAGAAGATCAAGGAGGAGGCATTGGAGCAGGGAAGGAGATTTAGGAGAACATGGAAAAATCCTGCCCTAAACCAGATGGAAATTATGTGGGAATCATGCAAATTTCTGAAGAAATCGGTTTCTTGGATAGGAGATACGGAGGGATTTGGGAAGAGGTTTTGTCATGGAAATGTACAGAGCAGGAAAAATCTTCCCCACACGGAGAAAACAGCAGGGAGAACCCGGTGCCAAGCCAGAAATAACAGGAATACTTGGAATTTCTGCTGGATGCCCCATGCCAGCATCCCTTGAATTTCTCGGAGCGGCCGCGCCACACGTGGGCAGCGATTTAAGCACAAAAATTGCCTTTTTGGGATTCCTTTTGCTGGCAGAAAATCCCATTTATTCCATGGGGTTTCTTTGGTGGGTGGGGGGGGTGGTTTAGCCATAATCCACGGAGCTTTCAGGAATATTGCTTCCCGTTATTTAATATTTGGGATTGAAAGCTGGGCCGGGACGAGGCGATTTGACGGAAGCGCCGCTGCTCCGTTGGGGATTTTTATTCGGCTGCGCCGCTGCCAGATGCCGCGGGCTGGAATATTAATGCCAGCTGCAAAGCTGGGAATTAAGCGGTTGTTTCACCTGGTTTGAGTGAAAACACCTGGATTTAGGAGGGATTTGGGGTTGGGTGGGGGTGGGGAAAACGTGGAAACGTGGATTTCTGCAGGGAACTTCTGGATCATCTCATTCCAACTCCTTTCCATGGGCAGGGACACCTTCCACTATCTCAGGTTTCTCCAAGCCCTGTCCAGCCTGGGCTTGGACACTTCCAGGGATGTGGCAGCCACAGATTCCCTGGGAATTCCAGTCTAGTTCCACTGGGAATCCTCAGTGGCTCTTCTATTTCCTTTCCTCACAATTCTTGGGATCTGTGTCTAAAAATCAGGTTATTCATGAGGATTAAAGACCTCCAGCTCTTCCAGAAGAAACATGGAGCCATCCAAGGTTTTAGTCCATGGTTTAAGCAGGAAAAGCAGATTTTTGAGGAGTAAAACAAGGTTGGAAGGAGCTTCGAACAACCCAGGATAGTGGAAAGTGTCCCAGCTCATGGCAGGGGAGGGAACTGGATGAGTTTTAAGACCCTTTCCAACTCAAACCATTCCACAAATCCATGATTTTGTGGTTGTGGATGGAAATTTTAAGGGTCTGGAAGGGATCCATAAGGGGTTGAGATCCATCAAACCAAGGTGGAGGAACCCAAACTCATCCAGGTTTTTGACAGCAAGAAGGTGGTGGGAGGCTCAAGTCCCCAGGAGCTCCAAAGGCTCTTCCTAAGGTGGAAAAGGAAGGCATAAATCATTCCCAAATCCCTTGGAGCAAGGACAAAGTCATGGACAAACAAGGAGAGGCTGTGGAGCCTCCTGCAGGGAATTGTTTGTGGGTTTTTGTGGGAATTTTTCCCTCAAAACTCAGCGATTGAGCTCAGTCCACCTTTTCCTGGGGGGTGGAAGGGACAAATGGCTGGGAATAAACGAGAATTGGAGAGGGATAATCTGGGAGAGCAGACGGTGCCTCCGGCATCTTCTGTTCCAGCGTGGGATTGGTGACAGGATGTGCTTCCCTGTGTCTTGGGAACAGTAAATTCCAGCTCGGATCCCTCCTGTGAGACATCAAATCCATCTTTCCTCTTCTTCCTGAGTGTCCCAAGGACTTGGAGCAGGGATAGAGGAGATGAAAATCTCCTGTGCCAGGGAAGAATCCCTCATGGGAAAATCTCTTCCTAATATCCAATTCCACAGGCAGGGACACCTTCCACTATCCCGGGTTGCTCCAAGTCCCATCCAACCTGGCCTTGGACACTTCCAGGAATGGGGCAGCCACAGCTTCTCTGGGAATTCCACTCCACATCTAAAAATTCCTTCCTGTTATCCCATCCAACCCTGCCCTCTGGAAGTGGGAAGCCATTCCCTGTGTCCCATCCCTCCATGCCTTGTCCAATATCCAGTCCCATCCAATCTCACCCAATCCCTCACATCTCCATCTCTCAGGTGCTCGGGAATATCCATCTTTCAGTCTCTGCCGTAGTTTGGGAGGTTTGGGACCAACCATCCCAAATTCTGGTGGAATTCTGACCTCCTCCCCCCATGATGTTTTTCCCTGCAGGACCTCATCCCTCCGATGGAACGCCGGCACCAAGGAGCGGATGCTGATCAAGGTGACGGATCGGGAGCCCAGCTTCCTCCTCCACCAAGGCAACGGCTACGCCCCGGAAAACCAACCGGGCTCTCGCTCCCGCCGGCCCTCGGGCGGCCAACAGTCGCCCAACCTCCAAACCTTCTCCTCGGATGCCGACAACTCCGTCTTCTTCCCGGAGAGGAAGCAGTCGCCCTTCCTGAAGAGGGCCGAGCACGTGGGCAGCTGCTCGCCGCTGCTGGGCCGGGGCGATTCCTTCTGCTCGCCGCTCCAAGCCCAGCACCGCAAACATTCCAGCGAATCCCAGCCCTCGTCGCCCCGCTACGCCTACGAGCCCCCGCTCTACGAGGAGCCCCCCATGGAATACCAGGCTCCCATCTACGACGAGCCTCCTGTGGACATGCAGTACGAAGCCAGCGGGAGCTACAAGGCCGGCTCGCCGCAGAAATCGCCCATCCGGAAGCCTCACCCTTTCCTTCAGTCGCCCAAGCAAGGCTCCAACTCGCCCTACCAGCAGTTGGTGCTCACCAAGCAGAAGTGTCCCGACCGCTTCATGAGCCTGGAATACAGCCCGGCCGGCAAGGAATACGTCCGGCAGTTGGTCTACGTGGAGCAGTCGGGCTCCAGCCCCAAGATGAAGACGGGCTTGAGGCACAAATACTCCCCCAACCCCATCGGTGGCTCCTACTCGCTGCAGCACAGCCCCTGCCTGGTGCGGGACCAACGCCTGGAGATCAAATCGGGCGACTACAGCAGCATGGAGGGACCCGACTTCTGCCCCGGCCCCACGGGCACCCAGGTGGCCCAGGGCGAGGACTCCATGTCGTGGTCCAGCCAGCAGGACACCTTGTCCTCCACCGGTTACTCGCCCTCCACCAGGAAGAGGAAAAGCCGGAAGCCTTCGGTGAACCACGACGCCAATGCCTCCTCCACGGACGGCTCGGGGGAGCGGGAGGCGTTGGGCGAGCTGGGTGAGGAACGAGCCGCGCCGGGACCCAACAGGTCACCGATGAACCGGACGGAGAGCAAGGCGGCCGAGGCGGAGGCGGCGCGGGGCTTCCCGGAGCCGTTCCTGGCGCAGGCGCGCCTGGCGTGGGAAGCGCAGCAGGCCCACTACCACATGAAGCAACGGAGCAGCTGGGATTCCCAAAAGGACGGTTCGGGCTACGAGAGTGACGGAGCGCTCCCGCTGCCCATGCCGGGCCCGGTGGTGCGAGCCTTCAGCGAGGACGAGGCGTTGGCGCAGCAGGAGAACAAGCACTGGAAGAGGAACACCTTTGAGAAGCTGGGCTTCCCCCAGATCCTGCTGGAGAAAAGCGTCTCCGTCCAGACCAACCTGGCCTCCCCTGAGCCCTACCTACATCCATCTCAGGTAACGCCCGCGGGAATGGTTTTTGGGGGTCTTCACCGCATGGGCAATCCTGGTTGGAGCTCCTTCTCCTCCAGTGGGATGGTCCCTGGGGTGATCCCACAGCAGGATTTGGCACAGACACCTCTGTGCCATGATAGCCTCGGCTTTGTGCTGCGGCTTCTCAGTGGGAGGGGCAGATCCTGGATCCAGCTCCCAGGAGATTCCTGAGTGCCCATTCCTGGCTCATCCCTCAGGGAAGTTGGTCCTTGCCAAGGTGGTCCTTCAAAGTTGGTTCTTAGCAGGTGGTCTCTCAAAGAAGCTGGTCTTAGCAAGGTGGTCCTTCAAAAGTTGGTTCTTAGCAAGGTGGTCCCTCAAAAAAGTTGGTCTTAGCAAAGTGGTCCTTCAAAGTTGGTTCTTAGCAGGTGGTCTCTCAAAGAAGTTGGTCTTAGCAAGGTGGTCCTTCAAAGTTGGTTCTTAGCAGGTGGTCTCTCAAAGAAGTTGGTCTTAGCAAGGTGGTCCTTCAAAGAAGTTGGTCCTTGCCAAGGTGGTCTTTCAAAGTCGGTCCTTAGCAAGGTGGTCCCTCAAAACCTTCGGATGAAAGAGCCACCAGTTTTCCAAGATTTGTTTCCCAGAGTTGTGGACCACCTGGTCCCTCCCTGGAGATCCCTCCAGCCCCAAACTCCCATTCTGGAGGAGACCCTGAAGTGAGATCTGGAATTGTTGGAGCTGGTGCATCCCATGTGCCCAGATTCCAGCCCATCAGGTGTTCTCCTGGGTTTTGGATATCCTCCATCAGCTTCTGGATGTCCTCCATCTGTCCCCTCCAGGGAAAGGCTGGGAAAGGCAGGGAAAAGCTGTCAGGGCTTCCAAAAAATGGGTGATGATGCCACATGCGGGGATGAATCCCACCTGGAAAACTGCCTGGAAGATGGAATTTGGAGTCAGCAGGAAGGAGACCCTGGACATGGACCTGGGAAACAGCAAATCATCTGGAAAATTCCGTTTTTGTCCATGGAAATGTGTAATGAAATTGTTGGAGCATTGCATCCAAAGGCAGCAGAAGATTCCTGAAGCACGATTGTCCCCAAGGATTCAGTGCTGCACGAGGAGGTCCAGAACCAAAACTGGAGAGCTCCAGATCCACTTTGGACCTTCACGCCAGGAGAAAAAGCTGCTGCCATTAGTGATCCTATGCCTTCTTCACACAGCCTGGGACATGGTGGGAATGTTCTCCCACCACGTTTCTGTCTTTCTCCTTCTCCTTCCCACCAGGTTTCTGTCCTGGTGGCCCCATCTGTTTTCCTCGACCTCAGGGACACCAAGGTGGTGGGACACCAGCACCAATTTCCCAGAGAAGCTGTGGCTGCCCCATCCCTGGGAGTGTCCAAGGCCAGGTTGGACGGTGTTTGGAGCAACCTGGGATCATGGAAGGTGTCGCTGGCCATTGGATTGGGATGATCTTGAAGGTTCTTTCCAAACCCTTCCATGGTCATGGCTGTGATTGTCACCAGTGGAGTGTCCCCACACTTGGGTGCATCCAAGCCCCGTCCACATGGCTCCAGGACCTTCTCCCTTGATGAATCCCCAATTTCTGAGGTGACACCATGGTCACCTCATGGGACAGGCAGGAGGTCATGGCCATTTGCAGTTGACGCCTGATGGTTTATTCCCCTTCTTGTAGGCCAGGGCATCCCCCAAGTTCATTTAGGTTCTAATTAAAGCTAATTAGGGCTGAAGTTAATTTCCTATTGGCTCTGGCAGCAGAGGATCCATCACATTTCACTTCTGGTGTCACTCCCTGACCTGACCATGCTCTCCTTGGCTGGAGAAGGTTGATGACCCCAACCAATGTGGCTCCTCCCTTCTCCCTGAGTGTTGTTGGTGGCTCTGGTCATGGACCAATTTTTGGAAGAGCCACTTCCCCAACAGCTGCCAACTGAGAGACCTTCGAGCATCTCCTGCGTCTTTCCACCCAGGAAACCCCATGGGCCTTCAGCTTACCAGGTTGGAGGACACAGGAGGACCTCTGGGGCCACAGTGACAGCAGGGCTGGGTCCTTTGAGTGGTGAAGCTCCCATGTCCCCATCCCATGTCCCTGCCATCGTCACCGCGGTCAAGATGGGAGTGGAGCCATGTCAATGGGAAGATCTTGACATTGGAACAGGATGAGTTGTTGAAGAGACAAGAAACTTGACTTGTTTGAAGAAGTAGAAGCTCCTGCCAGCAGCTGTGGTGGCTCTTTGGGTGGCTTCCTTGTCCCCTCCTGGGTCCTTGCACCTTCTGCTTTTCTTCTGTTCCTCATCTAAAGCCCAACCCCAAGTCTGTGGCAGCACTGGAGTCACCTTAGTCACGGACTCTGCTCAGGGCCACCAATGTGGCTCCTCTGAGGTGGGGACAGCAGTGTCACCTCTGGATCATGTGACATGTCCTCTCCTGCCATGGGTCACATCCTCAGAGCCCCCCAAACCCAGGTGGTGCTGGCCTGGATGTCACAGAAGAAATGATGAAGCCACCTTGGCTGGCTGCAGGACAATGGAATTGTCCATCTCCATTGTCCCTTGTTGGCCTCCTCCATGCTGGTCACCAGCTGTTGGGGTGTCCCTCCACCTCGTGGGGTGACATCCACAAGCTGTGCTCGTTCCAGTAGGAGGAGGACACTGGTCCAGAGGGAGCCTCTGGGTCCTTCCCAGCTGGATGCTCTGCAGAGGTCAAGGTAAAATCCTGAGCATCTCCTGTCCCTCAGGATGTTCAGGACCATCCACATTGCTCATGGCTTGCAGGAGCCACCAGCGTCCTCCTGTGGCCACTGGAGAACCACCCTGGAAGATGATTTTGAGTAGAGGGCGTCTCCTGGGGGCTGTTAAAGGTGGGTGTGTCCCCAGCGTCCCCAAAGGACAGGTGGAACCCAAAGCCACTCGCGCTTTGTTTTCCCCTACATTGCCACCAACTTCTGCCCTTGACTCCACTGACCAAGAGAGAAGAGAGTCCATCCTGTCACTTGTCCCCACCAGTCCCCTCCCTCCTGATGCCAATCGGTGCCACAGCCCACCGTGGCTGCTGGCACTGGGTCAGCTCCACTTGGCCAGGATGGGATTGAGGAGAAGCTCCTTGGAGAGGATGAGGTTTATGGGAAAACCTCTGAATGCTGCAACAATTGGTTGGTTGGTTGGTTGACTCATTCATTCATTCATTCATTGGTTTGTTGGCTGGTCAGTGGGTTCATTGCTTGGTTGATTGGTTAATTGATTAATTTGTTGGATCAATTCATTGGTTGGTTGGTTGGTTGACGTGTCCATTGGTTTCTCCACCGATCAGTTGTTTGATTGATCGGCTTGCTGGCTGATTTATTGGTTGAATGATTGCTTGTTTAATTGATTGGTCATTTTTTTGGTTGGTTGGTTTGTTCATTGATTGGTTGATTTACTGGATCATTTGTTTGTTGGCTGGTCAGTTGATTGATTGATTGATTGATTGATTGATTGATTTGGTGGATCAATTCATTGGTTGGTTGGTTCAACCATTCATTCATTGCTTGGTTGGTCTGTTGGTTTCTTCACTGGTGAGTTGGTTGATTGATTTGGCTTCTGGCTAATTTATTGGTTGGATGATTGGTTGATTCATTGGTTGATTGATTGATTGATTGATTGACTGGTTGGTTGTTTGGCTGGTTGATTTCTTGCTTGGTTGATTGATCAGTTTGTTGTTTGATTTATTGGTTGGATGATTGCTTGGTTGATTGATTGTTTTATTGGTTCATTGGTTTTTTTTCACTGGTTTGGTTTGTTGGTCTGTTGATGTCTTGATTGGTTCATTGGTTGATTGATTAATTGATTGATTGATTCATTAATTCATTCATTGGTTGATTGCTTGGTTGATTGATCCATTTGTTGGATGGTTGGTTGATTGGTTTACTGGCTGGTTGTTTCATTGATCAGTTTGTTGATTGATCAGTTTGTTGGTTGGTTCATTGGTTTATTGGTTGGTTAGTTTTTTGATCTGTTGATTGCTTGCTTCATTGATTGATTAATTGATTGATTGATCGATCAATCAATTGATCGTTGATTCGTTGCTTGGTTGCTTGGTTGATTGGTTTACTGGTTGATTGGTTTACTGGTTGATTGGTTTGTTGATCCATCAGTTGGTTGCTTCATTGATTGATTGATCAGTTGCTTGCTTGCTTGGTTCATTGATTGATCAGTTGGTTGGTTGCTTCATTGATTGATCCATTGGTTGCTTGGTTCATTGATTGATCAGTTGGTTGGTTGCTTCATTGATTGATCCATTGGTTGCTTGCTTGGTTCATTGATTGATCCACTGGTTGCTTGCTTCATTGATTGATCCATTGGTTGGTTGCTTCATTGATTGATCCATCGGTTGCTTGCTTGCTTCATTGATTGATCCATTGGTTGGTTGGTTCATTGATTGATCAGTTGCTTGGTTGCTTCATTGATTGATCTGTCCGTTGGTTGCTTGCTTCATTGATTGATCCATTGGTTGCTTGCTTGCTTCATTGATTGATCCATTGGTTGGTCGGTTCATTGATTGATCAGTTGCTTGGTTGCTTCATTGATTGATCCATCGGTTGGTTGCTTGCTTCATTGGTTGATCAGTTGCTTGCTTGCTTGGTTCATTGATTGATCCATTGGTTTGTTGATTGCTTCATTGATTGATCCATTGGTTGCCTGGTTCATTGATTGATCAGTTGGTTGGTT
>NC_031769.1:149953241-149954607 GCF_001522545.3 Parus major
TTCATTGATTGATCCATTGGTTGCTTGCTTGGTTCATTGATTGATCAGTTGCTTGCTTTCTTCATTGATTGATCCATTGGTTGGTTGCTTGCTTCATTGATTGATCCATTGATTGGTTGCTTGGTTCATTGATTGATCCATTGGTTGATTGCTTCATTGATTGATCCATTGGTTGATTGCTTCATTGATTGATCCATTGGTTGCCTGCTTCATTGATTGATCAGTTGGTTGCTTGCTTCATTGATTGATCCGTCAGTTGGCTGGTTCATTGGTTTATCGGTTGGTCAGTTTTTTGATCTATTGATCGATCGATTGATCAATCAATCGTTCCATCAGCACTCCCACCCCCCCAGCACCACTGACCTGTCCCGCCTGTTGTCCCCCAGTCCGAGGACCTCGGCGCCTGCGCGCAGTTCGAAAACAGCCGGCAGACGCGGAACATGATGCCGAGCGCCAGCTGCGTCTTCCCCACCTTCAACCTGCGCAAGCCCTCCTCGGAGACGGACATTGAGAACTGGGCCTCCAAGCACTTCAACAAGCACACCCAAGGGCTCTTCCGACGGAAGGTCTCCATCGCCAACATGCTGGCCTGGAGCAGCGAATCCATCAAGAAACCCATGATCATGACCAACGACCGCAACGTCAAGAAGGAGGCGTGCGAGATCTTCAAGCTCATCCAGATGTACATGGGCGACCGGCGGGCCAAGACGGACCAGCTCAACGTGGCCTTGGAGATCGCCACCAAAGGTTGGAGCATGCAGGGGCTGCGAGATGAGCTCTACATCCAGCTGTGCCGGCAGACCACCGAGAACTTCCGATACGAGAGCCTGGCTCGCGGCTGGGAGCTCATGGCCATTTGTTTGGCCTTCTTCCCACCCACTCCCAAATTCCATTCCTACCTTGAAGGATACATTTACCGGCACATGGATCCGGTGAATGACACCAAAGGTAAGTGAGGAACCGTGGCCCGGTGGCTTCTGTGGCTGTCTCCAATCTCTGGAAGTGTTCCAGGTCAGGTTGGATGGGGATTGGAGCGGCCTGGGATAGCGGAAGGTGTCCCTGGATGGGCTTTGTGGTCCTTTCCAATCCAAACCATTCCATGATTCTGTGTCCCAACCCACTGATTTGGTTCCTTTCCTCCTGGCTGAGTCTCCTTGTGGAAAGGTGGATCCTCATCCAAAATATCTCCTGGAGGTGCACCCGGTGCTGTGGGGCCTTTCCCACCCTTCTCCTTCCCAGAAATCCAACGGGAGATCCAAGAGGAAATGAGCTTTGACACCTCTGTGGGATCAGTGTCACCTCCACTCCTGGAACTTCTCCCATCCCCTGAAGTTCCTTCCAACACAAACCATTCCCTGATTCCACG
>NC_031769.1:149957708-149959104 GCF_001522545.3 Parus major
TATAATATATATAATATAATATATATAATATATAATACATGTATAATATATATATAACATATATAATATAATATATATAACATATATAATATATATGTAATATATATAATATATATAAAATATATTAATATATATACTATTAATATACTATGATAATATTAATATATATTAATATTAATATATATGTATTTATTTACTATTATTTATTAATATTGCTATTTATTATTAATACTTATATTAATACTAACATCTATATTATGATTTATTATTAATAAAATAATAATAGTATTTTTAAAGTGATATTAATGCTAAAGATAATATTTATAATCTCATTAATAATATTTATTACTATTATGATTATTATGATGATCAAAATTATCATGCCTAGATTTTTATTTATTAGTATGACTATTCGTTATTATTAATATTAACACTAGCATCAACATTTCCATTAATTATTTATATAACACTAATATTAACACTAATTATTTTTATACCAATATTAATACTAATATTAATAATTATAGTAGTATATTAATATATCAATATATCAATATTATACAATACTATAATATTAATATATTGATATTATATATTAATATATCGGTATTATATATTACTATAATATTAATATATAATATAAAGGTATAATATAAAAATCTATATATTATAATAATATATTAATATATCGATATTATATATTACTATAATACAAATATATTATATAAATAGATAATATAAATATAAATTATTTACATATAATGATCTATTAATATATCAATATTATATAGTACTATAATAGCAATATATATTGTATATAATATTAATATATAATATTAATATATTTTATTAATATATAATATTAATATATAATGTTAATGTATTATGTTAATATATAATGTTAATATATTATCTTAATATATAATATTAATATATTAATATATTAATATATTATATCGATATATTAATATTATAGTATTGTATAATATTGATATATTGATATATTAATATACTACTATAATTAATTAACTAATAAAAATCTAGGCATAATAGGTGTGATCATCATAATAATCATAATACTAATAAATATTATTAATGATATTATAAATATTATCTTTAGCATTAATATCACTTTAAAAATACTATTATTTTATTAATAATAAATCATAATATAGATGTTAGTATTAATATAAGTATTAATAATAAATAGCAATATTAATAAATAATGTAGGAGTAATAAGGCTAACAGCAATTATAATAGTAATAAATATCATTATTATTAATAGTAATAAATATTATCGTTAATTTCAGCATTAATATTAGTTTTAATAGTAGTATTATTTTATTAATAATAAATCATAATATAGATGCTAGTACTAATAAAAATATTAATTAT
>NC_031769.1:149961543-149967789 GCF_001522545.3 Parus major
CCTCCAGGAGCTCTTGGTGGGGCTGGTCCTTCAAAAATTGGGATCGGATCCCATCAGATCCCATCAAACCCCCGGCACTTCCGGAGGTCGTTGATCCGTCTTCTCCTGGGCTGCATCCCAAAATCCAGCCTGGTCTCCTGGCAGGGATTTGGATGAGATGGTCCTCAAAGGTCCTTTCCCACCCCAACCATTCCATCGTTCCATGATTCCATGATTTGAGGCCACCTGGTGTTGAATCATCCAGAAGGTTCCACCAGGTCCCCAGGGCTTCCCTGGGAATGATCCAGAAGGTTCCATCAGGTCCCCAGAGGTGTTGGGATGGGCCAGTAGGTGTCACCTGATCCCCAGGGAATTTTCTGGGATGATCCAGAAGGTTCCACCAGGCCTACAGAGCTCTGGGAATGATCCAGAAGGTTCCACCAGGTCCCCAAGGCATCTTCTGGAATGGTCCAGAAGGTCCCATCAAGTCTGCAGGGTTGTTGGGATAGGCGTCATCTCCTCATTGAAGGACATCAGGACGAGGAGATGGGTTGAAGAAAGAAGTGGTGGGATCTGGAGAAGACAGATGGGATGGGAGTGGTGACCATGGCAGTGGTGGCCCCCAAAAACCACCCAAGATGAGGCCACCACAGAGCTACAGAGCTCCACGTTTGATGGTTCCTCCAAGGTTCTTGTGAGGTTTGAGGGGAACCTTGTCCTCCTCAAACCCCTTGGGAGTGGTGACAGGGATGGAGATGGAGCAGCACCATGGGAAAGGGACAGGACCTCTTCCAGGTCCTGGAGGTGACATCCCACCACCCAGCATGTCTTCTCTTGCAGGGGTGGCCATCAGCACTTATGCCAAGTACTGCTACAACAAACTCCAGAAAGCGGCGCTGACCGGGGCCAAGAAGGTACCAGAAAATGGGGTGGGCTTGGGAAGGGGTGGACAAGGAGGTCACTTCCCACTGGGGTCATCCAGGAGCTTCTGGGATTGGGGAGGGGGCTGGAGGAGGGAGGGAGGTGGTGACACGTGGTGGCTGTGGTGAGAACTTCTGGAGAACTCCTGGGGATCTTCTGGAGACCTGGAGAGCATATGGGAATCTTCTAAGGACCTTCTGGAGAACTTCTGGAACACGCCTTGAGAACTTCTTGTAGGGAGCTTCTGGAAAGCTTTTAAGGATCTTCTGGAGAACTTCCAAGAACTTTCTGGGAACCTTCTGGGAAATTTCTCGAAAGCTTGAAAGGACCTTCTGGGTACCTCCTAAAACCTGTCTGGGGATCTTCTGGAGCACTTCTGAGAACCTTCTGAAGACTTTTGGAGATCTTCTGGAAATTTTCTGGAGAATTTCTGAGAACCTTGTGAAGACCTTTAGGAGACTTTTTGGGAACCTTCTGGAAACTTTTTAAGGACTTTCTGTGGGCCTTCAGAAGACATTCCATAGACCATCTGGGGATCTTCAGGAGATATTCTGGAAACTTTCTGGAGACCTTCTGGGAACTCTCTGAAGATCTTGTAGGGATCTTCTGGGAACCATTTAAGGATCTGGAGAACTTCTGAGAGTCTTCTGGAGACCTTCTGAAGACCTTCTGAAGACCTTGAGGGGATTTTCTCAGAACATTCTGAAGACATCCCAGAGACCATCTGGTGATCTTCAGGAGACCTGCAAACTCTCTGGAGACCTCCTGGGAACTTTCTAAGGAACTTCTGGAGACCTTCTGGAAGCCCAGCACCGATGTTGAGCTTTCCAGAATCATCCCAGAGTCATGGCTCCTCCTCCTCCGGGCAAAATCCATCGGTAGAGATCCGCCAGCATGGCCATGGTCCCACCAAGCTCCACAGGGGTGGATTCACTTCTGAGTCAAGATGATGGAATGATGGATGGATGGATGGATGGATGGATGGATGGATGGATGGATGGATGGATGGATGGATGGATGGACGGACAGTGGAACCACCTTGACAGAGTTGCATGGAATCTATCCATGGCTCCATCACCATCCCTACGAAGCTCAACCAGGGGGGGTGGTGGGATTAAGTAGATCCCATCCCGGCCACCACGGAGGCCACTGGTGACCTCTGGTGTCTCCTACAGGGCCTGAAGAAGCCGAACATTGAGGAGATCCGTCATGCCAAGAACGCCGTCTTCAACCCGTCCATGTTCGGCAGCTCGCTGCAGGACATCGTGGCCATGCAGAAGGAGCGGTACCCGGACCGGCAGCTGCCCTGGGTCCAGACCCGGCTCTCCGAGGAGGTCCTGGCACTCAATGGGGATCAGACTGAGGGCATCTTCAGGTAAAGCCACCCCAAGGTCATGGAGACATCTCATGGAGGTGGCAAAGCTGGAGGTTCTCCTAAGCATTGTCTCAAAATAGGGCAAATCTACATTTCTGGGTGTTCTTCTCCTCTGATGGGTCCTCTAAAGCCATGGAGGTTTCTTCATGGTGGCCACCAGAGTCATGGCAGGGTCTTGGTGGCACCATCTAGTAGGCCCCTCCAGCTTCTCCTTGGTCCAAGACCATGGCGGTTTCTCCACGGTGGCCACCACACTCATGGTGGGGTCTTGGTGGCACCAAGGTCCCAAATGGTTCCAACGCCATGGTGGCCACCAGTCATGGCGAGGTCTTAGTGGCCACCATCCACCAGATTCCTTCAACTTCTCCTTTCTCCAAGGCCATGGAGGTTTCTCTAAGGTGGCTCCCAGATCAGGGTCTTGATGGCACCATCCCATGTCCCTCCAACTTCTCCTTGCTCCGTGGGGGTTTCTCCACAGTGGCCACCAGAGTCATGGTGGGGTCTTGGTGTCACCAGCCAAGTGGGTCCCTCCAATTTTTCCTTGCTCCAAGGCCATGGAGGTTTCTCCATAGTGACCACCATAGTCATGGCAAGGTCTTGGTGGCTCCATCCAGTGGGTCCCTCCAGCTTCTCCTTGGTCCAAGACCATGGAGATTTCTCCACAGTGGCCACCATAGTCATGGTGGGGTCTTGGTGGCACCAAGCTCCCAAAATGGCTCCAAGGCCATGGAGGTTTCTCACGGTGTCGCCATCACCAGATTGTCTTGGTGGCACCCACCAGCTCCATGCCCAGCTGATGTCCCCTCCTGGTTCTCCTGAAACACCCAAAGCTGTTGAGCTGGGAGGTCCCCATGGGTCACCTGGCCACCAACACCTCTTCCCCCAACAGGGTCCCCGGTGACATTGACGAGGTCAACGCCCTCAAGCTGCAGGTGGACCAATGGAAGATCCCCACCGGCTTGGAGGACCCGCACGTTCCCGGTAGGACCTTGGGGCGATGTTTGGTGGGCCAGAACCTCCATCTAGAAGATCTCACATCTTCTCCTCTTCTTTGTGTCCGGTTCCAGCGTCGCTGCTGAAGCTCTGGTACCGCGAGCTGGAGGAGCCGCTGATCCCCCACGAGTTCTACGAGCAGTGCATCTCCCACTACGAGAACCCCGAGGCCGCCATCGCTGTTGTCCACTCCCTGCCCCGGATCAACAAAATGGTGCTGTGCTACCTCATCCGCTTCCTCCAGGTAGGAGCAGCACCTTCTGCTGGCCCACCAGGTGACCACCAGGCCTGGTTCCTTCTCTTGAGGTGGTTTTGGGTTCTCCAAGGTCACCAAGAACCTGGCCAAGAACCAGGAGTTCCACCAGTCCCATCACCTCCATCTTCCTCCTCCCACCCCATGAATTCATGGTCCTGGTGACCCTCCTGGTTCCTTCTCCTGAGGTGGTTTTGGGTTCTCCAAGGTCACCACTTGGTGAGCTCCCATCTCCCTCAAGAACCAGGAGTTCCACCAATCCCATCACCTCCATCTTCCTCCTCCCACCCCATGAATTCATGGTCCTGGTGACCTTCCTGGTTCCTTCTGAGGTGATTCTGGGTTCCCCGAGGTCACCATGTTGTGGCCAAGAACCAGGAGTTCCACCAATCCCATCACTTCTGTCTCCCTTCTACCACTCCATGAGCTCATGCCCCCGGTTGACCCTTCTGGTTTCTTCTGAGGTGGTTTTGGGTTCTCCAAGGTCACCATGTGGTGACCCCAGTCTCCCTCAAGAACCAGGAGTTCCACCAACCCCATCATTTCTGTCTCCCTTCTACCACTCCATGACCTCATGCCCCTGGTTGACCCTTGTGGTTTGTTCTAAGGTGGTTTTGGGTTCTCCAAGGACATGGTGACCCCAGTCTCCCCCAAGAACCAGGAGTTCCATGAGGTCCTTCCATCCATCTCCCACCAACCCCATCACCTCCACCCACTCCAGATGTTCATGCACCTGGTGACCTCCCGTGTCCTTCTCATGAGGTGGTTTTGGGTTCTCCAACTTCACCACATGGTGACTCCCATCCCCTCCAAGAACCAGGAGGTCCGTGTGGTTCTTCCATCCATCTCCCACCAATCCCATCACCTCCACCCACCCCAGGTGTTCATGGCCTCCTGGATGACCCTTCTGGTTTCGTCTCTCAAGGTGGTTTTGGGTTCTCCATGGTCACCACATAGTGAAGAACCAGGTCCACATGGTCCTTCCACCCACCTCCCACCAGCCCCTTGACCTCCACCTTTCTCCTCCCACCACCTCTAGGTCTTCGTGCAGCCAGCCAACGTGGCCGTCACCAAGATGGACGTCAATAACCTGGCCATGGTGATGGCCCCCAACTGCCTGCGCTGCCAATCGGACGACCCGCGGATCATCTTCGAGAACACGCGCAAGGAGATGTCCTTCATCCGTGTCCTCATCCAGCACCTGGACACCAGCTTCATGGAGGGCGTCCTATAGCGGCCGCCACCACGCTGTCCCCACCCCGCCACCGGCCCCCTGTCCCCTCCGAGGGTCAAAGTCCCCAGGTGGTGGCACCTATCTCCACCAAGAACCAGGAGGCCCAAGAGGTTCTCCAACTTCACCACGTGGTGAGCTCCGTCTCCACCAAAAACCAGGAGGCCCATGCGGTTCTTCGCCACGTGGTGAGCTCCATCTCCATCAAGAACTGGGAGGTCCGTGAGGTTCTTCAACTTCATCACGTGGTGAGCTCCATCTCCATCAAGAATCAGGAGGTTTCTGAGGTTCTTCAGCACGTGGTGAGCTCCATCTCCACCAAGAACCAGGAGGTCCGTGAGGTTCTTCACTGTGTGGTGAGCTCCATCTCCACCAAGAACCAGGAGNAAAAAAGAACAAAACCGCCCTGGAACGATCTCAAATCCGACCTCACCTGATCCCGGTCGGAGTCCATGGACACGGAGAGCCGCAGGTTTTCGGGAATTCCGGCGGCGCAGATCCCGATCCCGTTTTCCGGAGGAATTCCCAAATGTTGGGCCACGTCCCGAGCCGTGGCCGCCGTGGCCGTGGCCGTGAGGCCCAGGAAGCATCGGACGCCAAAGCGCTCGCGGAGAACCTGGAATTCCAGGGGGGAAAAAAAAGCAGGATTTGAGGGGTTTTCCTGCTTTTTTTGGGATTTTTCCGAGGTTTTTCCAGGTTTTCTCACCTTGCAGATCCGGAGGTAAGCGGGCCGGAAGTTGTGGGACCATTGGGAGACGCAGTGAGCCTCATCCAGGCAGGCAAAAGCCACCGGAGGGAAATCCCGGAAAAAACGGGAAGAAGATCCCGATCCCACCAGAGATTCCGGGGAAAGCAACAGGATTTGGGCTTTGCCGCTCCTGACCTGGTGGAAAATTGGGATTATCCCGGATTTCTGCAATCCTAAAGGTGGAAAATGGGGAATTTTACTCACTTTTTCCATGGCTGCTTCCCGCTGGGATTGGGAGAGGTTGGAATGGATGCAGACGGCTTTGAGGGCTGAGGGGAGGCCGGAAACCTGGGATTGGGAATATTCCAGTTTTTTTTGCTGGGATATTCCAGCAGAATGGGGAAAAAGCGGGAATTATGGAAATACCTGATCATCCATGAGGGATACGAGAGGGGAAATGACCAGGGAGATGCTGCCGGAATGTCGGTGGTAGAGAAAAGCGGGAAGTTGGTAGCACAGGGATTTGCCCATCCCTGTGGATAACACCACCAGCGTGGAGATTCCTGGGAAAAAGAGGGAATTTTGGGAAGCTGGGTGAGGGAAAAGGGCAGGAAAACTGAGGGGAAAATTGAGGGAAAAACTGAGGGAAAAGGGTGGGAAAATCTGAGGGAAAAAGCAACAAAAAGGGTAGGAAAAATGGAGAGGAAAATGGTGGGAAAAAGGGCGGGAAAACCTGAGGGGAAAAGGGGGGGAAAACCTGAGGGGAAAAGGATGGGAAAACCTGAGGGAAAAAGCAGCAAAAAGGG
>NC_031769.1:149967880-149974534 GCF_001522545.3 Parus major
GTGGTGAGCTCCATCTCCACCAAGAACCAGGAGGTCCGTGAGGTTCTTCACTGTGTGGTGAGCTCCATCTCCACCAAGAACCAGGAGCTCCATGCAATTCTACACCACATGGTGAGCTCCATCTCCACCAAGAACCAGGAGGTCCATGCAATTCTACACCACATGGTGAGCTCCATCTCCACCAAGAACCAGGAGGTCTGTGAGGTTCTTCACTGTGTGGTGAGCTCCATCCCCACCAAGAACTGAGATGTCAAGGAGGTTCTCCAACTTCACTGGGTGGTGAGCTCCATCTCCAGCCAGACCTCATGAACAGAGGGCATCAAGCAATTGTCTCCATCCCTTCCTGCCCGGATGTGGAGACAAGGAGAAGTCCTTGAGGTCCATCCCAGCCTTCTGGCCACGTCACTGCCTGGCTCTTCTCTGGGAGAGTCACGAGGAACATCCCGGCTCTGTGGGGGTCTCCAAGGGGTTGGGAAAGTGGGAGAAGTTCACCTGGACACCAGGGGACCACGGTGACAATTTTCCCCCACAGGGAAGAGACCTGAGAGGTCCCCATGGGAGAGGTGGCCCAAGGGGATCATGGTGGCCGATTGTCCATCCTGGAGGAGCTGGGTGGGCTGGATGTCCCCACATGTCACGATGTCCATCCCATCCCACACACGTTGGCATCACCGGGACCTGTCCCAGCACCCACTGGGTCCTTGTTGGACCTGTCCAAGGACCTCCAATCTGCTCCTGCTTCTTCTGGGCCAATCTTGGTGTCCATCATCAACTCCTGGACCCATCTTGAGGTCCATCATTTCCTTCTGGTCCTACAGGACCCATCTTGGGGTCCAGCATCTCCTCGTGGTCCTCCTGAGCCTATCTTGGAGTCCATCATCAACTCCTGGACTGATCTTGGGGTCAAACATCTCTTACTCCTTCTGGGCCCATCTTGGAGGCCATCATCTCCTCCTCATGCTCCTGAACCCATCTTAGTGTCCATCATCAGCTCCTGGAGCCATCCTGGGGTCCGTCTTCTCTTCCTGGTCCTCCAAGTCTCACCTTGGTGCCCATCTCCTCCAGGATCCATCCTGGTGTCCATCATCTCCTCCAGGACCCACCTGGTCACCCATCTCCACCTGGTCCTGCCCAGCCCACCTCAGTGTCCCCAGTGTCCTCCAGGACCCATCTTGGTGTCCCTGATCTCCTCCTGGACCCACCTTGGTGCCCCCCAACCTCCTCCAAGACCCACCTGAGCACCATCATCTGTTCCAGGTCCCACCTGAGCACCCCCAACTCCCTCCAGGTCCACCCAAATCTCCACCAGGTCCCACCTTGGTGATCTCAACCAACCTTGGTGTCCCCATCTCTCCCAAGTTTCACCTTGATGATCCCAAATCTTCTCCAGGTCCCACCTTGGTGATCCCAGATCTTCCAGGACTCATCCTGGTGCACCCCCACCTCATCCAGATCCTCCAGATCCCACCTTGGTGTCCCCAAATCTCCACCAGGTCCCACCTTGGTGCCCCAACTTTCTCCGAGACCCACCTTGGTGCTCCTCAATCTTCTTCAGATCCTCCAGGTTTCACCTTGGTGCCCCCAACCTCCACCAGGTCCTCCAGGTCCCATCTTGGCCCCACCACTTCCAGGTCCCACCTTGGTGCCCCCAAAGCTCCAGATCTTCCAAGACCCACCTGGGCACCATCACCTGCTCCAGGTCCCACCTCAGCACCCCCCAGTCTCCTCCAGGTCCTACCTTGGTTCTCCCAAATCTCCTCCATGTCCCACCTTGGTGTTCCCAAATCTCCACCAGCTCCTCCATGTCCCACCTTGGTGACCCCAGATCTCCACCAGGACCCACCTTGGTGACCCCAAATCTCCACCATGTCCCACCTTGGTGACCCCAGATCTCCAGGTCTCAACTTGGTGACCGCAAATCTCCTTCAGGTCCCACCTTGGTGATCCCAAATTTCCTCCCAGGTCCCACCTTGGTGACCCCAAATCTCCTCCAGGACCCACCTTGGTGACCCCAAATCTCCTCCAGGTCCCACCTTGGTGCTCCCAAATCTCCTCCAGCTCCTCCATGTCCCACCTTAGTGACCCCAGATCTCCAGGTCTCAACTTGGTGACACCAAATCTCCACCAGGTCCTACCTTGGTGACCCCAAATCTCCTCCAGGTCCCCCAAAATGGAGAAGTCCCCAAGGCCAGGAGGGTCTCATTGGTGGGGGGTCCCCAAGATCATGGGGGGTCCCATGGGTGGGAGGTCCCCAAGATGAGGATGGTCCCCAAAGCAGGAGGAGATCCCAAAGTAGGAGAACCCATGGGGGGGTTCCCAAGATCCTGGGAGGGTCCCCAAGGAGGGGGAGGGGGTCCCATGGGTGGGGTCCCCAAAAATGGGAGAGGGTCCCATGGGTGAGGTCCTCAAAATGAGGGGTCCCACAGTGGGGAGGTCCCCAAGGTCTTGGAAGGGTCCCCAAAGTGGGGTGGGCTCCCATGGAGGGGTTTCCAAGGTGAGACCCCAAATTGGGGTGGGGGGGTCCCCAAAGTCCTGGAAGGGTCCCAAAATTGGGGGGGGTCCCATGGAGGGGTCCCCAAGGTGAGACCCCAAATTGGGGTCGGGGGGGGTCCCCAAGGTCCTGGAAGGGTCCCCAAAGTTGGGGGGGAGTCCCATGGAGGGGTCCCCAAGGTTGGGACCGACCCCGAAGTGGGGGGATCCCCAAATTGGGGTGTGGGGGAGGTCCCCAAGGTCCTGGAAGGGTCCCCAAATTGGGGTGGGGTCCCATGGAGGGGTCCCCAAGGTGGGAACTGACCCAAAAGTGGGGGGGGGGATCCCCAAATTGGGGTGTGGGGAGTCCCAAAGGTCATGGAAGGGTCCCCAAAGTTGGGGGGGCTCCCATGGAGGGGTTCCCAAGGTGAGACCCCAAATTGGGGTGTGGGGGAGGTCCCCAAGGTCCTGGAAGGGTCCCCAAANTCATGGGAAAAAAAAAAAAAAAAAAAAAAAAAAAAAAAAAAAAAAATCCCACATTTTTTGATCCCAAATCCTGGTTTTTAAGACCCACCCCCTTTTTAGAAGAAACTCATACTTTTAGGAGAAAAAAAAAAAAAAAAATCACATTTTTGTGGCCAAAATTCCAGTTTTAAGCCCCAAATCCCACATTTTTAGAGCCCCAAATTCCAATTTTTGAGGCCAACCTCCCTTCATTTCCTACCCTTTCCCTGGGAAAAAGCAGGAATTCCGTAATTCCCGGTCTCACCGGGAATAAAAACGCCGTTGGTCCTTCGGGCCACTTCTTCCAGAGTGGGAAGGGCTTCCTCCTCCTCCTCAGGAATTTCCTCCTGGAATGATCCCAAATCCTTCCCTGCGTGCACAAAACGGGCAATTCCCTCTAAAATCCATGGAAAAGAACCCCCCTCACCCTTTTCCCGCTGTTTTATCCCAAAAAATCCCCTCAGAAATCCCAAAAAAACCCCAGCTCACCCGGGCATTCTGAGGCCCAGTGGCCTTTCCCGCCACACCGGAAGCAAAGATCGGATCCGGCCCCGAACTTTTTCCTCCATTTCTGTTTCCAAATCTGGGGGAAAAAAAAATTCCAAACCCAGAAATTCCAGCGGGGAAAAGGCTGGGGATTCCCAAAAAAAAAAATTGGGAAGGTTTTACCCGTTTCCGAAGGAATTTTCCCCTCAGGTTTCCGCGGGAATACGTTTTTCTCTTCAGGTTGAGGAGGACGAAATTCCCGCCATTTCTGGGCTGGACTCTGAGGGAAAAGAGGGATTAAAGCCAGAGGGAACCTTGGAAAAGCTGGAAAAAAACTGAATTTTGGGTTTCCCAGTTTTGGAGGTTCTCAGGTTTTTGGGATTTTTCTTATTTTGGGGTCCTTATTTTTGGTTTTATTTTAAGGAATCTTGAATTTTGGGATTCTTCCCATTTTTATGCCCTACAGTCACATTTTTATGAGGAAAAACCTATTTCTGGGGACAAATTTCCCGACTTTATTCTGTAAAATCCTATTTTTATGAGGAAAAGAAATCCCAACTTTTTGGGACAGATTCCCCATTTTTATGGGAAACAAAATCTGGGGTTTTTTGGGCAAATTTCCCATTTTTATATGGAAAAAAAATACCATTTTTTTTGGGCACAAATTCCTCATTTTTATGGGAAATATGAATTTTTTTAGGACAAATTCCCCATTTTTTTGCCCTAAACCCCCATTTTTATGGTCCTTAACTTTGGGGTTTTTGATTTTGGGATGGTCTCTAATTTTGGAGGTCCCTAATTTTGGGATTCTCCAATTTTTAGGGTCCCTGATTTTTGGGATTCCCTAAATTTGAGGGATCCCTGATTTTTGAGGTCTGCAAATTTTGGATTCTTTCATTTTAAGGATCTTTCATTTGGGAAGGTCCCAAATTTTGGAATTCTCCAACTTTTAGGCTCTGATTTTTGGGGTTCTTCATTTTGAGCTCCCTGATTTTGGGATTCTCCAAATCCCAAATCTTCCCATCTTGGAAAAATATCCCAGAAAAACTGAGAAAAACTGGGAATTACCGGGTTCTGCGCGTGGGTTTGGGTTTTTCCTTCTTTTCCTCCTCTTCCAGGATTTTTTCCAAGCGATCCGGTGCCTTCCCAGCTCCATTTTGGGATTCCAGCCCCTCTCCCTCATCCTCATTTTCCTTCTGGATTTGCTTCATCCCAAAAATTCCTGGATCAGATCCTTGGAGGCCCCTCCGGAGCTTGGCCGGAGCCTCCGTGGCGCCTCCACCTTCCCGGGGCCTTTTCCTCACGGAATTCCCAATGGATTCAGGCTGGATTTCCTCTTTTTCCCTCACGGATCCCGCTGGGAATTCCCGTTTTTTAGGGGATTCCTGGCACCTCTGGATCCAGCCGGGATCCAGCGATCCCAAAGTTTGGGCCACCCTCTGCTTCAGCTGCTGGAATTTTTCGGGAATGGAAGGAAAACTGGGATTTATTCCCGTCGGGAGCTTGAGGGGACCCAATCCCGGCACCAAGGGAGGAAGGATGAGGTCTTCAAATTCCTCAGAATCTCCGGATTTTTCGGGATTTTCGGATTTTCCTTCATTCTGTGAAGGCTCTGCTGGTGAAGCTTCGGCTCCATGCTCCGGGTTTTTTTGGGATTGGGGAATTTTTGGGATTCTTCTGGGATTTGGGGTCCTCCGAGGGGTCAGAGGAGGCTCCTGGAGGAAAGGGAGGAGTCAAATCCCAATTTTTTTTCTCCTCTGGAATTCCAAATCCCAAATCCAACAGGGCCTGGATTTTAGGGGTCCCTGATTTTGGAGAAATCCAAGTTTTGGGGCCTCCAATTTTTAAAGGATTCCTGGTTTTGGGATTCTCTGATTTTGGGATTCTCCANTGGGAAAACCTGAGGGAAAAAGCAGCAAAAAGGGTGGGAAAAATGGAGAGGAAAATGGTGGGAAAAGGGTGGGAAAACCTGAGGGGGAAAGGGTGAGAAAACCTGAGGGGAAAAGGGTGGGAAAACTGAGGGGGAAAGAGTGGGAAAACTGAGGGAAAAGGGTGGGAAAAATGGAGGGAACAAGGGAGGGAAAACAGAGGGGAAAAAGCAGTAAGAGTGGGAAAATGGAGAGGAAAGTGGTGGGAAAAACTGAGGGAAAAAGGGAGGGAAAACTGAGGGAAAAAGCAGCAAAAAGAGTGGGAAAAATGGAGAGGAAAATGGTGGGAAAAAGGGCAGGAAAACCTGAGGGGAAAAGGGTGGGAAAAACTGAGGGAAAAGGGTGGGAAAACCTGAGGGAAAAAGCAGCAAAAAGGATGGGAAAAATGGAGAGGAAAATGGTGGGAAAAGGGTGGGAAAAGGGTGGGAAAACCTGAGGGGGAAAGGGTGGGAAAACATGAGGGGAAAAGGGTGGGAAAACTGAGGGAAAAGGGTGGGAAAACTGAGGGAAAAGGGTGGGAAAACTGAAGGGGAAAGAGTGGGAAAACTGAGGGAAAAGGGTGGGAAAAATGGAGGGAACAAGGGAGGGAAAACTGAGGGAAAAAGCAGCAAGAAGAGTGGGAAAAATGGAGAGGGAAATGGTGAGAAAACTGAGGGAAAAAGGGAGGGAAACACTGAGAGGAAAAGGGTGGGAAAACTGAGGGAAAAAACAGCAAAAAGAGTGGGAAAAATGGAGAGGGAAATGGTGGGAAAAATGGCAGGAAAACCTGAGGGGGAAAGGGCAGGAAAACCTGAGGGGAAAAGGGCGGGAAAACCTGAGGGGAAAAGGGCGGGAAAACTGAGGGGGAAAGGGTGGGAAAAACTGAGAGAAAAAGCAGCAAAAAGGATGGGAAAAATGGAGAGGAAAATGGCAGGAAAAAAAGTAGGAAAAATGGAGGGGAAAAAGAGATGGAAAAAAAGGCAGGAAAAAAGAAAATGGGAAAAAGGATAGGAAAAAATAGACTGGAAAAAGGGCAAGAAAATCTAACCAGAAAGGACCCTCATGATGGCTTCGGCCTGGCCGGGCCGGAAGGAATCGTATCCCAAAATTCTCAGAGCTTCCAGGACTTGTTCCGGAGGATCTGTGGGATTCAGGAGGTGGGAATGTGGATTTTTTTTCCCCATGTTTTTTATTCTGTGATTTTTCCATGGGTTTGCTCTGGGATTTACCTGGGATTGTCCCGTCGGGGTTTGGGGGGTAAAGGGGATCCACAGGGGGTGGAGGAGGG
>NC_031769.1:149976834-149979909 GCF_001522545.3 Parus major
ACCCCCCAAATCCCCTCAGGACACCCCGAAATTAAACCCCTACTACCCCAGAGTCCCCCTAAACCACCCCAAAAAGACCCAGGACCCCAAAACCACCCCAGGGACGCCCTAAACCACCCCAAAAAGACCCAGGACGCCTTAAAACCGACTCCCACAAATCCAGGGACCCCCTAAACCACCTCAAGGACCCCCAAACCAGCGCCCCCCCCACAAATCCAGGGATTCCCCTCAGAGCTTTCTCCTCACAAATTCCCGCTCTCAGGAGCACCTGGCTGGGTTTCCGCCGCCGTTCCCGCAGAAATTCCGCTTCCCAGCGCTTCAGCAGCACCTTCAGCTCCTGCTGTCGCTCCATGGCCGCGGGATCGGGAATCGGGAACCGGGGATCGGGAACCGGGGAACGGGAATCGGGAACCGGGGATGGGGATCGGGAACCGGGGATCGGGAACCGGGGATGGGGATCGCGGTTCGGGGATACAGGAACAGAGCGAACTTCCCTCTCCCGCCAAACGCCAGCCAATAGGAAGGCGAGGATTGTTGATTGACAGTAAGATGAGCCAATGGAAAGGCGGGATTTAAGAACACCCACCCACACAGCTCGTCAACCAATAAGCATTTAATAAAGCATTGACAGACAGCGGTAAAAGCCAATAAAACGCAAAGGACACGCCCTCGGGGTGGATCTCGCTCGTTGATTGGTTACAGCAACGCGCAGACGCGGAAGTGGAGCTTCTGTACGGGCTCGGGGCGAGCTGGGGCTGCGGGTGGGCGGTGAGAGGGAGCCGCCATGCTGGAGGGGGCGCCGGGGTCATTTTTGGGGATCCCTGAGGGGACTTTGGGATAATTTAGGGATCCATGAGGGAATTTCGAGATCCCGGGGGAAATTTGGGATCCCAGGGGGATTTTGGGAAGTCCCTGGGTGGAGTGGGGGTACTCGGGGACGCCGTTTTTGGGGAGCCGCGCTGGGGGTTCCCTCACAACGCGGCCTTTGCCGCCCCCAGCTTCTGCCACATCTTCCCTTTTCTTCGGGATATCCTTGGATTTGGGCTTTCCCTGGAATTCTCCCGTGGTTCCCCCTCATGCCGGGGGTCCCCCAATTTCACCTAATACCCACAGCCCCGCAGAATCCATGGATTCCCTCCTTTTCCTCTGCGCCCGCCGCATCGTCGCCCACCGCCCTCTTCCCGCCCTTCCCGCCGATCTCTATCCCGTCCTTTTCCAAGCGGCATTCCTGGATGGAAGACCCCTGGTCCTGCGGGATTTGGTGGCCGCTTGGCCTTTCCCGGTGCTCAATTTCCAGCGGCTGGTGGGGCGCCGGGAGCTGCTCCGGGATCATCCCTGCAAGCTCTGCGTCCAGGCCGTCATCCTGGCCGTGGTGGCGCAGCTCCGGCGGGAGCTGGAAGAGCCCGACCGCGATTCCAGGTGGGTTTTGGGAATTCCGGGATGGCCACGACCTCTGTTTCTCCAATTCCTTCATTTCCTCTGCCCCTTTTTCACCGTTTCCTCCCGTTTTTCCCAGCGGGTGCCGCCTGCGGGTGCTGGATGTGACGGGAGTTCCGGACGATCCGGCCGGCCGCGCTCCAGACGGGATGAGCGTCTGGTCCGGCACCGTGGCTTTGGCCAAGGCTTGCGTGGAGGTTTCCAAGCACCAGCGGGAATTCCAGAGGCGCGGATCCAAGCGGCACAAAGGTCGCTCCGGAGCCGCCACGGCCGCGGCCGCTCCGCAGCCCCCGGGCGTCGACGTCCACGCCGACCTGTTCGTCAACGGAACGTCCTACGGGATCCTGCGCGACGCGCTCCAGACCGGAGCCGCCGGCCCGCTGCGCCTCAAGTGCCGCGAATTCCAAGCGGAAAAGCTCTCCCTGGCCGGGATCGTGAGCCTGCTGGAATCTTTGGATCCTTCCTGCGTGCGGAGGGTGGATCTGCGCTTCCGGAATTTGGGATTGACCGGGCTCTCGGTGATCCTGCCGCACCTCTCGCGCTTCCCGGAGCTGCGCAGCCTCAAGCTCCAGTACAGCAACGTGGACGTGCGGCGCCCGACGCCGGAATCGGCCATCGGGATCCGGTGCCTGGCCGGGCAGCTGGGAATGCTGCCCAGCCTCCGGGAGCTCAACCTGGGATCCTCCCGGCTCTCCGGGAATCTGCGCCAGATCCTCTGGTGAGTTCCCTGCCCAGCGGGGCCTGGCCGGGCCCTTCCTGCGCTCCGGGGGGATTCCCAAGGGTTGGGGATCTTGGGGGGTCTTTTCCAGCCTGAGCGATCCTGAGTGATTCCAGGATTTCATTATCCTCATGTTCCCATCATTCCGTTTTCCCAATAGTTCATGACTCAATGATTCCATTGCCCCATAAATTCCTGATCCCAGAATTCCATAATTCCAAGGTTCCCAAAGGTTGGGCTCAATGGCCTTGAAGGTCTTTTCCCACCTGAATGATCCATTGATTCCAGGAATTCATTATCCCAACGTTCCCGTGATTCCGTTATCCCAATATTTCATGACTCAGTGATTCCATTCTCCCATAATTCTGTGATGCCACAATTACAGGAATCTCAAAGGTTTGGCTCCGTGGTGTTGGAAGTCTTTCCCAACCTGAGTGATCCTGAGTGATTCCAGGATTTCATTATCCCGATGTTCCCAGGATCCCGGGATTCTCTTATCCCAATACCTCATGACTCAGCAATTCTGTTATCCCATAAATTCCTGATCCAGAATTCCTTGATTCCAAGATTTCTAAAGATTTTGCTCAATGGCCTTGAAGGTCTTTTCCCACCTGAATGATCCATTGATTCCAGGAATTCTTTATCCCAACGTTCCCATGATTCCGTTTTCCCAATAGTTTATCATTCAATGATTCCGTCATCCCAAAATTCCACGATCCCAAAATTCCTTCATTCCAGGATTCCCAAAGGTTGGATTTGATCATCTTGAAGCCTTTTCCAACGTTAATGGATTCGTGGTCCCACAATTCCATGATCTCATAATTCCAGGACTCCCTGATCCCAGAATCCCAATATCCCACGATCCCATAATTCCAGAACTCCGTGATCCCAACACCCCACAATTCCACAATTCCCTGGCT
>NC_031769.1:149980304-149981463 GCF_001522545.3 Parus major
TTCCATAATTCCATGATTCTCAAACCTTGAACTTGACAGTCTTGGAGCTCTTTCCCAGCTTCATCCATTCCATAATTCCATGATTCGATTCCACAGTTCCATGATTCTCAAACGTTGAACTCGATGGTCTTGGAGACCTTTCTCAACCTCAGTCATTCCACAATTCCATGATTTGATTCCACAGTTCCATGATTTGATTCCGTAATTCCATGATTTGATTCCATAATTCCATGATTCTCAAACCTTGAACTTGACAGTCTTGGAGCTCTTTCCCAACTTCATCCAGTCCATAATTCCATGATTCGATTCCACAGTTCCATGATTTGATTCCACAATTCCATGATTCCTTGATCCCATAATTCCATGATTCTCAAACCTCGAATTCAATGTTCTTGGAGCTCTTTCCCAACTTCATTCATTCCATAATTCCATGATTCGATTCCACAGTTCCATGATTCGATTTCGCAATTCCTTGATTCTCAAACCTTGAACTCGATGGTCTTGGAGACCTTTCTCAACCTCAGTCATTCCACAATTCCATGATTTGATTCCATAATTCCGTGATTCTCAAACCTTGAACTTGACAGTCTTGGAGCTCTTTCCCAATTTCATCCATTCCATAATTCCATGATTTGATCCCACAGTTCCATGATTCTCAAACATTGAACTCGATGGTCTTGGAGACCTTTCTCAACCTCAGTCATTCCACAATTCCATGATCTGATCCCACAATTCCGTGATTCCTTGATCCCATAATTCCATGGTTCTCAAACCTTGAACTCGATGTTCTTGGAGTTCTTTCCCAATTTCATCCATTCCACAATTCCATGATTTGATCCCACAATTCCATGATTCCTTGGTCCCACAATTCCATGATTCTCAAACCTCGAATTCAATGTTCTTGGAGCTCTTTCCCAACTTCATCCATTCCACAATTCCATGATTTGATCCCACAATTCCATGATTCCTTGGTCCCACAATTCCACTATTCCCAAACCTTAAACTTGACAGTCTTGGAGCTCTTTCCCAACCTCAGCCATTCCATAACTCCATCATTCCAAATTCCAGGATTCTCAGTGCTCAAACTCCGTGTTCTTGGAGACCTTTCCCAACCTCAGCCATCCCCCGATTCCACGGATGCAATCCCAGCTCTCATTCC
>NC_031769.1:149983338-149986988 GCF_001522545.3 Parus major
CTCATTTTGGTGTTTTTCCTCCTCATTTTGGTGTTTTCTCCCTCATTTTGGTGTTTCTCCCCTCATCCCGTTGTATTTCCCTTCATCCCGCTATTTTCCCGCCTCATTTTGTTGTTTTCCCCCCTCATTTAACAACTTTTCCCCTCATTCCGGTGTTGTTCCCTTCATCCCGATATTTTTCCACCCCATCCCGGATGTTTTTCTACCTCATCCTGGTGTTTTTCCGCCTCATTTTCCAACTTTTTCCCTCATCTCGTTCCTTCTCCCGGTGCCTGTGGGGCCTGAGGGCCCTCAGGGGAAAATGGCGGGAAAAGGCGGGGGGGGGCGGGATCTATAGGGGATCCCTGAGGGCACACACCGCCAGTAGGGTCCTCTAGGGGGTTTTTATGGGCTGGCTGAGGCTCTGACGCCCTATAAGAAACCTCTGGAGGGTCCATATGGGGATTCTATAGGATCTGGAGACCTATAGGGGTCCCTATAGCAGCGGGGACCCCCCCGGACCCTGTCCTTCCACTTCCGTTTCCCCCCCGGAACCTTTTCACCGCCGCACCACACGAGGTGCCCGCACATTCCGGTCCCCCAGGCGGCCGCTTCCGGGTGGCGCCGGTGGCGCGGCTGTCGCTGTCGCCTGTCGCGACAGGGAGGCGGCCCGGCCGTGTCGGGGGTCGCCGGTCGCTGTCGCGATGAGGGCGGGGACGGTGCTGCGGCTCTGCTCTCGCCCGGGGCTCCGGTACCGGCAGGGGCAGCGGCCGGGGCCTGGAACCCGCGAGTATTTTTATTACGTGGATCACCAGGGGCAGGTGAGGGGGGATCGATAAGGGATCGATAGGGGATCGATAAGGGATCGATGGGGGTGGGGGCGTCTGGAGGGTGCTGGGGAATGGATCCCGGGGAGATCCCACCCGGATTCTGGGCAGATCCCGGAGAGATCCTGAAAAAATCCCAGGGAGAATCCGGGATGGATCCCGGCCAGATCCCGGATTAATCCCAAATTAAACCCAGATTAAATCCAGGTTAAACCCAGATTAAATCCAGGTTAAACCCAGATTAAATCCAGGTTAAACCCAGATTAAATCCAGATTAAACCCGGATTAAATCCAGACAGATCCCAAACAAACCCCAGATGGATCCTGGACAGATCCCAGTCCAATTCCAGACAAATCCCCGCCAGATTCCAGAGGGATCCCAAAAAATCCTTTCAGAGCAGGTCCCAGAAAAATCCCAAAAAAAGCAAATCCCGGCTGGATCCCGCAGAGAGATTCAGGACGGATCCCAAACCCATCCCAGAGGAAAATTCCGCCGTTTTTCCGGGAAAACTCGAGCGTTTTGAGGCTTTTTCCCGCTTTTTCCGGCTTTTTTTCCCCAGCTTTTCCTGGACGACACCAAAGTCAAGAACTTCATCACCTGCTTCAAAGGTACCTCCCTAATTAGGGTCCCCTTGTTAATTGGGATCCGATTACTAATAAGGATTCGGTCATTAATTGGGATTTCAGCCTTAATTAAGATTTAATCCTTAATTAGGGAGGGTTGAGCCTTGGGAAAGGCGGGACCCCCTAATTTGAATATTAATCCCCCATTAATTAATCATTCCCTCGTTAATTAATCACTCCCTCGTTCATTAAATTCCCTAATTATTAGATTCCCTAATTAACTAAGAAATTCCATAATTAATGAAGACAATCCCTAATTAATTCATTCATTAATCCATTTTTAATTAATTAATTTTAGGAAGCATTTCCCCTTCCCAGTTCCTCTTTTCCCTCATCCCAAATCCCTCAAATTCCCAGAAAATCCCATAAAACTCATTCCCACATTGACACAATTCCCTAATTATTGAACTCCCTATCTAATTAAAAAATTCCTTGATTAATTAAGAAAACCCCTCATTAATTAAGAAATCGGTTTCCAATAAAAAATTTAATTTTAGGAAGCATTTCCCCGTCCCAATTCCTCTTTTCCCTCATCCCAAATCCTTCAAATTCCCAGAAAATCCCAAAAAACTCATTCCCANTTCCGCCTCATTCCAGTGTTTTTTCCCGTTATTTCGGTGCTTTTCTGCCTGATTTCAGTATTTTTCCAGCTCATCCCGCTGTTTTTCCGCCCCATCCTGAGATTTTTCCCCGATTTCTTTGCTTTTCTGCCACGTTTTGAGTTTTTTCCACCCCATCCCAATAGTTTTCCCGATATTTTCCCCCTCATCCTGGTATTCTTCCTCCCATTCCATTTTTTTTCCAGCCCATCCTGATGTTTTTCTAGGCCGTCCCTGTATTTTTTCTGCCTCATCCCGGTATTTTTCCACCCCATTTCATTATTTTTCCAGCCCATCCTGGTGCTTTTCCGTCAGGATTGGCTTTGCATGGCCAAATTCCAGGAGGCTCCGGGGCTGGAATCCATGGGAAGCTGCCGGAAGCTTCTCCCGTGTCTAGCCGATGCCATCCGGAATGGCGGCGACGCCTCTGGAATAAGAGTTAGGTCAGAAGAAACCAACCATGGCACAGATGAATTTCTGAAGCAGGAATTTTGGAGCTGAACAATTCCGGAGATGACTCCAAGGTGCTGGAGTGAAAATTCCCAAAATTCCGTGGTGCATCCAACGGGAAGTTCATCCTAGAGCTGGATCCTGGCAGGGAGCTGCGGATCCATGGAAAAAGGAGCAGATTCCTTGGAGGAGTCCCATGGAGGAAAAAAAACCTTTGGAGCAGGATATTCCCAAAGGATTGACCCCTTGGAAAAGTCCACGAGGAATTGTCTTCCACGGGAATGCCGCGTTGGAGAAATCCATAGTTAAACTCTTGCTGTGGGATGGATTCACATTGGCAAAATAATGGAAAACTCTTTCCCACGGTGGAGAAATCCATGGAAATCTTGCTGTGGGATGGATTCATGCCGGAAAAATCCATGGAAAACTCCCCTGGGACGGCCCCGGCTCCCAGCGCTGCTGGAGGGATTGAGGGAAAGCCGGGAAGGAGGGAATTGCGGGAGGGAAAAGTTAGATTTGGGGTCTTGTTATCCTGCTCTGATTCCGTTGGAAATAAACTCATCGTATCCTAAATCCTGAGTCTGTTGTGCCCAGGATGGATTTCCGGAGGGATCTGTCCCAATCCTTATCCCAGTCCATAAATCCTCCATCATTTCCTTCATTTCCACCTCATTTTGGTGTTTTTCCACCTAATCCTGGTGGGTTTCCACCTCATCCCATTATTTTTCCCCTCATTACGGTGTTTTATCCCCTCATTTTGGTTGTTTTTCACCTCATTTTGGAGGGTTTTTTTGCCTTACCCCAATATCTTCCTCATCCTGCTGTTTTTCCACCTTATTTTGGTATTTTGGACCTTATTCCATGGTTTTTCCACCTCATTTTGGTATTTTCCTCCTCACCCCAGTGTTTTTCCACCTCATCCTGGTGTTTTTCCACCTCTTTTTGGTGGTTTGGGCCTTATCCCTTCTGATTTTTACATAATTTTGGTATTTTTCCCCTTATCCCAGTGGTTTTCCCCTCATCCTGGTGTTTTTCCACTTCATTTTCATATTTTTTGCCTCATCCCGATGCTTTTCCACCTCATTTTGGTGGGCTTTTACCTCATATTGGTGTTTTTCCTCTCATCCTGGTGGTTTTCCACCTCATTTTGGTGCTTTCCCACCTCCCATCC
>NC_031769.1:149994187-149994532 GCF_001522545.3 Parus major
TCAAGTTCAAGGTTTGAGAATCATGGAATTATGGAATCAAACCATGGAATTGTGGAATGGATGAAGCTGGGAAAGAGCTCCAAGAACATCAAGTTCAAGGTTTGAGAATAGTGGAATTATGGGATCAAGGAATCACGGAATTGTGGAATCAAATCATGGAATTGTGGATTGGATGAGGTTGAAAAAGGTCTCCAAGACCATTGAGTTCAAGGTTTGAGAATCATGGAACTGTGGGATCAAATCATGGAATTATGGAATGGATGAAGTTGGGAAAGAGCTCCAAGAACATCAAGTTCAAGGTTTGAGAATCATGGAATTATGGGATCAAGGAATCATGGAATTGTG
>NC_031769.1:149994632-150052127 GCF_001522545.3 Parus major
CATGGACAGGTGTTGTGAGGTACCTCATGGAGGTGAAGATTTAGTTTTATATAAGCATTGTTAAAGTGGAGGCAGGGCTGAAATGCCTGACTAGTGTGAAATCTTGACCTCCTGCTTCAGGGGATGGGCCCAGGATTGGTTTGTTGCACCTTTTCAGGGCTAATTTAGCAGACTTAAGGGTTTGGTGATGTCAGCATCGAAACAACCAGAAATCTGTGAAAAAGAAACTGAACAAAAGCTGGCTAAAAGCCGTCCCTGCTGATGACTCATTAGAACAACTCAGTCAAAAGGAGGCAGGATCAATCAATACTCACCAACTAAGGTCAGAGTTCTCTGCCCACCGAGGACACAGCAACCAGCAGGGACCTTTCTCCCACTCTCCAGCACAGGCTTGCTCCCTCCACAGGCAGGGAACTGCAGCTGCTCAGGGAGACTTAGTCCTGGGCTGGCAACATGAGAGGCACAAGGAATATTTATAACTCGTTCCAACCTCAGCGCTGTCCAGACCTGGGAGAAAGCACTTCCCATGCCACTCTTGGAATTTTCTTCCCTGTCCCTTCCAGCTTTGGAAGGTTTCTGAGTTTCTGAGGCAGTTCAGAAGCTGCATGGGGTGCCTAAAGCATTCCCTAGAGAACATGGAGCATCCCTCATGCCTTTCCATTTCTTTATCCCAAATAATCTCCACAATCTAGAAAAAAACTCTACTTGTCATTCATCATAAAAAAAGAATTTTGTGAAGAACAGCTCTATTATTTTTGTATGACAGCTATATATGATAATATATGGTCCAAGTGATTCCAGAAGAATTCATCTACACTTACAGCAAGTCTCAGAATTTCACACACATGTTTCTTTGGTATGTGTTTTTCCACAGAAAGGCTTTTTTTTGGTAGTTTTTAAATATGTCTGTAGTTCAGTAACAAAGAAACTTAGAGGGTATACCTGGAAAATTTTCAGTGTTACTATGACTACAGGGCACACATCATTATTTTCAGGTCTCATCACTGTAAACCACAAAACATCAAACAACTTCAAAAAGCAACAGACTGATGACATCAGTTCATTGCCTCTAAAAATACTGCACATATAAACAATGAGGGTCAATGTGACAGCACTGCAAGTGCCATCTACATTCCTTTTTTGTTGGTATTGCAAGACTAGAAAAATCAGCTTTCATACAAAAAAACCAAAAAGGGACCAAAAATACCTAAGACATAGGTAAATGCACTACAATATGCACAAAGAGCTTGGCAAGACAACTGAAAACCATGCTTCCATATCTCATGGATAAGGTAACGAATGTCTCACAGCTGCATGTGGACAGCACTGTGGCCTAAGCTCGTTTCTTCTAAAATACCAAAGCAAAAATTTTCACCAAGGCATTTCTAAATGTTTTTGTAAGCACAATGGCTGAAGAATGCTGAACCACACTAGATATAGTTAACCAGAGTCCAAAGTAATTGTTTTTAAAAAAGTAACAAATTCAAACAACAATTACATGTTATTCTTTGATATGCTCAGTGTTTAAAAAAGCGAGCCAAATGAAACAAAACCAGAACAAACAAAAAACCCCCAACCCAAACCCTACCCTTATGTAACAGTTTGCTTTACTCCAAAATGTTGCTGAGTTTCAAAAGGAAGTCTTATTGTAGACTACACAGTTGAAAAAAATGTACATTAATAGCTACAAGATATTTTAGGACAGAAGAGTGCCTTTGAAAATGCAAATATAGTCCCATTTTATACTTTTCTCAGTAAAAACATTTGAGATAAACTGTGCTGAAGTCAACAAAATAACATTCTTAAACCCAACTCTGCTCTTTAAGGTATCTTCAGTCAAAACTTGACACAGAATCATACAGAAATGTACTTAATATTTTATCCTAATTTTCCCTTCCCAAAAGGCCTCATTTTCCTGCAGATTGACATGGCTTAGGAATGCAGTGAGAAGTCTTTATGTTTAGTTCTCGCAGAAAATGTGCAATGATTTTTGTTTTTTGCTATCTTAGCCTTTGTATAAAGGATGCTAAAACCCAAAGGAGAGAGTGATTTCAGTATTGCCTTGGGCTCTTTAATGCTGATACAGTTCTAAAAACCCTATTTTGACAGGACAGAAGAATGAAAAGATACAGGGAAAAAAAGAAATGTGTCACAACTGTGTGGGAGAGAGAGGCAGGGGCAGGGAGGACCCAGAACACACAGAGGGCCCAAGGGCCTGGGACTTGTTGCAACTCCAGCTGTCAGTGCTGCTTCTTTCTCCTTCTCTCCTCCCTTCTCAGCACCTCAGAGGGTTTTGCCTATCCTCTACCTAAGAACAATCTGAACATTAAGAATAGTTAGAACAGAAAAAGCTATAGCTTAAATGTTACTTTAAAATTAATAGCTGGAGTGGACAGCCCAAAGATCATGGGCTACCACATCTGGATTTGCAGTTTTGCAAATAAAGACTTCTTCTCCCACAGAAACTCCTCCCAGTACTGAGCAGCTTTGCCTAAACAAGGATTTGAGGACACTGCCTCATTACAATATACTATATCCTGTTTCACTGTATACAATACAGCAGAACTGGCTGGTAGTCTCCTAAAAACCAGAGAAAGAAAAGCACAGTGCCTTAGGACATCCAAAGAATGTGATCTAATCTAATGGATGGCACTGAGTTTGTCTGCATCATCAGGTTCCACCAAGTGCTGCTCCTGAAGCCTGTCAGGATTCAAGTTCTCTTCAGCCCAGGGCCAGACAGCTTCCAGGACCCAGCAGCAGACACCTTTCTGTATTTGTGTATGAAAGCATCAGTCTTCCCCAGACTAACGGCATAGACACCCTCTGGCACCAGAGACCCCAAGTATCTGCTGAGAACAGCTTCTTCACCACTCAATGCCAAGGAGAAAAAATTCCCATCCACACTTGGGGTTTGTGTAGGGGCTGCTCCGCTGGCACCATCAGCAGAGGCTTCGGCAGAGTCACCTCCAGCACGCGCGGTCAAATCATCCACGCGTCTGCGGAGCTCCTGGCTCAGCAACAACACCAGAGTCCCCCCAACACGAAGCACTCTGGCAATCACAGGAAAAATAAAGGTTAGGTGTTGATCCTTCCTGGCATCCCTTTGCCTGTGCAGAATGCAACACTGCTGACACTTCAGATGCCACCTGCATTCAGTAAAACATCTGAGTGTGTCGTAGCTCAACTCAGTGAGCTGCATCTCCAAAAGGAATTTAAATCCCAGACCTTCTTACCTCTTTCTAAATGGGAGAACAGGGCCTTGTCTTGACTCCAAAACATTTCTGCTGCTATCAGTTCTTTCTACTGGGTTAGCAGGGAAGATGGACTCATTTTTTTACCCCCTTCAGCATTCTTTCAAGGACTGAGGGTCCCATCAAGCCTATGGTTTTGGAAATTGCAAAGCAACAGCCTCCCAGTGCAGCAAGGGCTTCCCAGATTAGTAGGGTAATTCTGAAACTGGCCCTTCCTTTTGGAAACTTTAAGTGTCTGCCCTTTCCCTGTTCCACTGATCCTTAATAGCTTTTAAACTCAGGAAGTAGAGGAAAATTAACCGTTATTTGTAATTAATTTTTCTACATATATGTCCAAACATTACACTTGACTTTGAAAGAGGGGTAAAAAAAATACTATCCCGACTGAGTTTACAGCAAGTAGCTTGAACAGGGGCTCTCATGGTAATGGTCCCTTCCTCATCTCCACCTTCCCAAGGGACTATTTTGCTTAGGATGGGCCAATAGAGCAAGTAAGGCTGGAAGACAAGCCCAGTAGGATCTGCACACCAATCTGTGGAGCCACTCCCCACCCTCTCCACCGCCTTCCTGCATTGGGTTCGTGAGATCAACACCCACTGAAGACCAGTCCCAGAGAAAGGGCTTGTTTTTAGGCAAGAAGCAGAGGGGAAGATGGCTTGAACTGTCTGTTAGAAGCAGCAGTTTAGCTTAGCTCAACTCTGCCATAAAGCGACATAGTGAGAGATGAAAGGACACACCTAAAAATCAGACCAGGTCACTAGTCAGATACTCCTGGATAGCAAGGAAAATGCATCCCACTTTTTCTAGTCCTTCCTGTCAAGGCAGGCTGGTCAAAGCTTGGCCGTGACCTCAAAAGAGAAAAGCCTGTGATTTTATACAAGCAGGCCTCAGCTGAAAAAGGATTATAGCTTATACATTACACCTGCCCATGCTTTAACTTTGTCCAGGTAGGCCTCTCCTCTTTTTCTTTTCTGCCACACTTTTGAGTGTGGCTCAGAAATACTTCACCATCATGCCTTGCAAAGAGCATTTGTGAGCATGGCTTGAACAAGATCATTCCCTGTCAGCCTGCACTGCCATTGGCACTCACAGCTGGCAAGACACAACACAACAGCCTCTAAGGGACGTGTAAACAGTCTCTAAGGGACATGTAATTCCACAGCCTGCACAGGGTCAGACTAGAGAGCTGCAGACTGTTTGAAATAAAGCAAAGCTGAAGCTGACATCACAAACCGTTGTGGCACTTACATCAAGCCCCAAACATGTCAAAGGCTACACCTACCTCTCCATTTCCTGGAGAATATCTGTTAGAAGCTGGGCATCATTTGTGGTCTTGAACTTCTTCCCAAATGGAATATCTGAAATAACACTGTCGAAGCTTTCAGAAGGCAATGGCAACGCTGCAGAATAAAGGCAGGTCTTTATATCTCTCTGTCTAAAAAATGCACAGCAGCTGTGTCACCACTTCCCCTTTCAACACTACCTGACAGCTCTTTTTGGGTTATGCACCCAGATTCACAGGTCCTTCTGCACTTGCCCTCACAAACAACACTATGGAGCCACCACCCCTCTTCAGACTGGGAGGAGACAAACGCATGACAGCATCATTTAGTTTGCAGATTCCCTGGTCCTGATGAGGTCTGCCCCTGCAGAAAGACTCTCCTATAGGGCACCACATGGGTCCAAATTAACTGCTGTGTCTCAACACACAGTACATCTTAAACATGAAAATAATTTAGCGAAACACAGAAGAAGAGCTGAGTTTGTGAGCACTTAGTGCAAACACTCAAGTATGTATGTATAAATGGCAAGGAACCACATCAAATTCCTCTCCATTCCCCTTTTCTCCCCCCAGAAATCTGGTTACAGCCAGAATCACCTGGAATCTGCCAGCTAGTGTCTTTGAATTGTTGCCTTAAAGTTTCTGCATCAGAGCAAAGGTCAGTTCTCCTGAGGAAGATGCAGCCCTGAGCCTGTGGTGATGAAGGCTGGCCACATGCCAGGCTGTGCAGGCCAGGCTGAGATCCCTCCTGAGATCCTGTGGGTCCTCCATCCCTCAGGGTGCTCAAAACTGACCGGTCAAGGCCCTGAGCAGACAACAGGACTGAAGACCTCCAACAGTCCCTCCTCGATTCTACGCCAACTTTGCTAGAGCTAGCTGGAGATGTTTCCCAGACCATTCTTGGGCCAACATTTGCAGCACAACAACTGGGTATCAATTTTATCTCCAAATGAAAGGATGTCACCTACAGTCCTGTTCAAGACATGCAGAAATAACAGCTTCTGACCAGTAATGAAGACACCAAACTGTTTGTTCAGTTTAGAAAACCTGACATGTAAGTACCTTCCATTATCCTAGAAATCAAACATGGCTTTTAAGTGAGAAATAAACCTACCTTTTTATTAAAAAAAAAAGAATATTTCTTATCATTCCAGTAAAAAATAAATACTACAAGGTAAAAAAATATGCAAACTCCATCACTCATGCACAAGGGAAAACAGCCAGCTTGCCTGTCATGAATTTCATATAGGGATAATTTACTCTCAGACTTTGAGGTCCAGAATAAGGTCATGAATTTATTACCTTCTCTACAGACTAGCTTGTGAATTAAGAGCAAACAGATTCCCTCTTACAGGACAACGGCATCATCATTCAAAATACACCAACTGCAAAACATGAACAATTCAGCTTATCTTAATGAGTCCTCACCATTGCTCACCTGGTCAATTTAAGTTTCAGGCTGCATTTTATTTGGATTTCTCCTGGCTGGAACTCTCACTCATGTACCTACTCTTTGTGGTACCCACACATTTACCATTAAGAGAGACTACTACTGTCCACGCCAGACAATTATAATTTTTATTGTCTTCTGCTGACTTCATTCTTACCAAAGTTCCCAGGTGCAGGCAGCAGGGAGGAAGAACAAATACTTATCCCTTTACAAGCACTACAGAGTCACCACCCAGCTATTTGTTGGGAGTTAGCTCTAAAATATATCACCTCGAGAGAACCTACATTTCCTGTAGAATCCCAGAAACACAAAAAAGATTCACTTGGAAAGCCTGCAGACATACCTTTCACAGAAGCTTTAAGCAACTCAATCTTATCCATTAAGCCTGCAGTTCTAATATTCCCATCTGCACCTTCTAACTGCGAATCACTTATATCAGCACCCCAGTAATAGGCTTCCTGTTCAGAGAGAAAGAGGAAAGCACTTTTGTTAACACTTGGGTTATTTGTTTTATGAACCCTTCTCAGAACTGCCTTGCTGCACAGCTCCTGCAAGACGACCCCCTTTCTGGGATATCTGCTATTGTTATACAGAGCAACCAGAGGATCCAGAGCAATCCAGAGGATGGAGAAACAGATGAAGTATGTGCTGTCTTCATTCCTTTAATGTTCTGGTCTACTCAAGACACTTGAAGTTACAGAAATATCAAGAGCATGTCCTAACAGCAAGACAGCAGCTAGGTACAGCCAGCCCCACTGCCTCTAACACTGATGGACGGTCCCATCACAACAACTCCTCCAAACCCAGAATAAGCTCAGAAAGATTTAGGAGTCTGTGGTTGCCTCTCACAAACCCTGCAGTGTGAATCAACAGCTGCACCAGCCTGCAAGACATTCATTTGCAGGAACGTTTGCACTAAATTACTTTTAGCAGCTGCCTAGAAAGATTGGGGTTTTTTTTCACCTTTCCAGCAATGGACTTTGGCCTAACCAGTAGAAAGAAAACCCTGTATCACAACTAGCAGTTTGCCTGCAAAGGTCCAGCCAGCTGTGACTGGGATACTTACAGGCCATTCTTTGGCAGCCTCCAGCAGTATCATTCCTAGCCCACACATGGGATCCAGCACAAAGGCACCAGCCTACAAAAACAGAGGGGTTACTGCGTCCCAAGCAAGACAGACACAGGACAAAGCTTACAGAGGCATGTACATAATCCCACCCAGTCCAGCACAGGTCAACAATAATCACTGGTAATCTCAGGCCAAACTCCCTTGTAAGGGAACATAGTAAAAAGCACCAACAGCTTCACTACAGACAGCCCTGAGGTGACATTCAGGAGGAAATACTACAAGTGGTCTGCAGACAGATATTGGTACCAAATTCATCTGTGAAAAGAATGTCTCATTTCCTTGGAAAACAACACCAAACAAGGTTTCATATTGTCTCTGGTCAGTGAAAAACATGCTGCTACTTAGACATGTATCTGTACAAGAATTAACAGCTCTGCTGAGGAGCACCTGGAATTACAGCAGACACCTGGCTGAACGGCAGGTGACAGCACACTCTCATCACAGGCATGGCAGATCCTGTCCACATGCACTAGAGAATGGGGCATTAAAATCACCACTCTCCTTCACAGCATCCAGCTCCAGCCCCGATGAGCAGCACCCCCTCTCATTCATTCAGGACTCCATTTCTTTGCAAGGAACATTCACTGACACTGATTTCAGCCAGAGATGCCATGGCCCATGCGACTGTTGACCGCAGTCCTGCTGTTTGGATATACTCTCTGTTTGCCAATGGAAGCCTGCAGACAGCAAAAAATCAAACAAAAAAATTAACTAAAACATCAGCAGAACCACCTAGAAAAGCCCACATAATGTCAAAGAATAAATGAACTGGACAGATCTACTGAAGGACAGAGAAGTCTGCTTTTAATTATAACTCACTGCAAAGTCTGGTCTGTGTGTTCATTTAAAACCCAGGCAGATGACAAGACCAGTTTGACAACCAGTGATTATCAAACCAGAAGAGAAATACTCATGGTGGACAGCAAGATTTACAAATCTGTTCTGATACTGCCACGACAAATCTGGTGGGGAGAATGCTTACCTGAAAAGAGGAATCCCCACCACAGAGTGAATGTCATTAAGATGTACAAAGATCTAAAAGAGGAAAAAAGCAACCCCGACATTTTGAAGTCTCAAACTGACACGACAATAGCTTTAATTCATTTAAACCAGACACAGATGCTTCTGCAAGTTTTTAAGAACAAAAATGCATACTATAAACAATAACAATTGGAAGAAATCCCACTAGATAATCTGATTGCCAATTTAAAGATGATTTAATGCTTAAGCAAGCTGAAGGGGATTTTGTCAGCCAGGAATCCATCAGCAATAAATTCAAGCAAGCACTTGAAATTATAAGGGGACCTATTTTTCCTTAAAACAGCATGGGATTTTTTATTTATAAATCCATTTACTACAAGTGGGAGAATATTATTCACGGTATACTAGCAACTAAATAAATAAATAAAGATGAAAAAAGCACCAACCAAACAAAAAAAAAACCAAAAAAACAAACAAAAACATACAAAAAAAATCAAAAAACCCCAAACCCCAACAAACAAAAAACCCAAAACAAACAACAACAACAACTAACCCCACCATTACCCCCACTAGTGCCACTAAGGGGAAATTTTCATAGAAGTCATGTATAAGTAATCCTTCCAGAAATGTAGGCAGCTAGAAGAAATTGTTCTGCTGTCCCACAGAGAGCATACCAAAAGAAGACTGAGCTCCCCAGCAGGTTTTGCATGACTGCAATCCCTGCCCCGAGAAAGCACATCATGCTGTTGAAAAATCCTAGTCCCTCAGCATCTGAACAGTTTCAGAGCAAAAATCTGGACAAGAACAGATGAGCCTCAACAAACCTGCACATAATGCTCAGTGTGGGAAAAGCAGTGCCAGTAAATGAACTCAAGATTTTCTACAAGTCTCAGATCTCTCAGCATGAGTGCTGAGAGCAACATCCACAAGTCAAGTGCAGGGATGGAGAAGCAGCTCGTCAAGAGCAAGGAGTCCACTGGAAGGTCTCCAGGCAGCTGCACCAGCAAGGGTACACTAAGCCAGCTGTTTGTCACACACAAGGCCCGGGGGAGGCTCTTCCACAAATGGCATTCTTAAATCTAGCTCCTTGAAATCATGCCCTTGCTGCTTGCTTACTTCCCCTCCAGAGGCCACAGATGCCCCATGACTCAGGTGATTTCCATTTTTACAGAGTCCAGCAGTCTGTAAGGGTGCTGGATCCTGAAACACCTGCTGTATGGATCCTTCCCCTCCCATGCAGGCCCAAGCAGCCAGGCTGGTGTTTATTCCAGAGCTCTGAAAACCACACACACACAGGGGCAGCACACGTGCTTTGCTCAGTGCTTCCAGTTGATTTACAGGTAAATTCAGGGGCAGAAAGACCAGCAGGGGGAGGCTGCAGTCCCACGTGCCAAGGTTCAGGGGTGATTCTGGAAGCATCAACAGGCAGACAAGTACCACTACCTCCAGGTCAGGGTCCCGCAGGTCAGCATGCCACCCACACTGCTTCACAAGTGCGATGCCAACGGCTTTTCCAATCTCCTACAAGGGGAAAGAACAGTCACAGGCAATAAAAAACCACAGAATTCGGGAACTGTAGATCACAGCCTTGGATGCACAACCCTCAAAGGGAAAAGAAATATCCACGCAATTCACACTGGAAGAGGCACAACAGGGCACATCAAGGGAGTGGGGGGCAAAGCAAACATGCCACATGGCAAACAACCAACGTTTAACTGGAGCGAGAGAGGCTAAAGTTCAAGTCCTGACCAAGTCGCAGCAAAATATTCACTTGAGTTGGACTTGATCCTTGTGGATCCCTTCCAACTCAGAATATTCTGTGATTGCCACCATTTTGCAATTCTTAATCACATGCAAATACTTCCAATGGCTCTAAGGCAGATTATCCAACAGAAAACCTACAAATGCACAACTATAACTCACAGTTTTAACATTTTCATTACATACAGAAAGCTCTGATTACCTTCAGATTGTATGTTCAAACATAGTTTGACAAATTTAGTCAAACACCTTTGTAGGGAGGCTCATGTGTCTCACCTCACCAAGGTACTAGCTTTCCAAATCCAAATTGTTACCTTTAAGTGAGAGAAAATTTCCCATCTGCACAGATGGGAAAAGGGCTGGATCAAACGCAATCCTGGAGGTCTGTATGTCACTATTCTTTTCCAAGGACCAAGCTCCACTTCTCCCAAGACCCATCCCAGGCTTGCATTCCTGAAGAACAAGTTCTCCCCAGTGCCCAACCAGAGGCAACTGAAGCTGCAAGTTCTGGCTTTTATCCCTTCTTCTAGACTGCATGCCACAGCTGAGAGAAGCCTGGCTCCATGGTCCTTGCAATGGCCCTGTAAGTAGCTGTAAACTTATTCCATCACTCCTTTGCCTCCACAGGCCCAGAAACCTCAAACTCTTTTTGCTTATCCTCAGTAAAAGGAGTGTTGAAAAACACTAAGGGTAATAGTGCACAAAAATGAAAAACAACATTTGTATTTTCACTTGTTTAAGGTGAATGCAGATTAAGGGCTTTTTGAGAAAATACAGAGAAAGCTTACATCAGTTTGTTATTCCAGAACACACAACACAGCTGAAATGACAAACTACATATCTCTGTTTACCTTTGCTGAGTTCTTTTAAAACACAGATACATCAGCATACCTGTGAAGTAAGTATTTTGGCAATCGCTCCACTACAACGACAAGACACTCTGAAACTGAAGCTAAGCTCCTCATTGGCAGTGGGATTCTCCCCACTGCCTTTGGAAGGGAATTCTGAGGAAGTCTTGCTCTCAATACAGCACTCCTGACCGCTCATTCTCTCCGGTGCCACACAGGTCTTCTCTCCAGCTTCCGCCTGGCATACCTCAGACATAACTGCTCTCACTTGTTCTGTTTTTTGCCTTTTACTTGCAGTATTTGTCTCTTCTGAATTTCTCTTCAGAGGCAATGACTTTTCTTCAGAGACATCATTTGTTTTCCTCTCGTGTCCATGAAGCTTTCTCCAAACAGAGATAATATCCAGCCAGTATTCTGGTTCCTCAGTGACAAAGCTTTTAATTTCATGAAGCATTTTCCCTGGAAGAAAAAAGCAGATTTGGGTTAAGTACTTCAGCCTCAGCATTTCACTTCCCTACAAACTGAGAACAGCTGTTAACAGCAACTGTGTTCTGATTTCATTAATGTGTGAATCCAAAAACCAGCAGCTGACACCACAGGCACAGCTGAGCTCTCAGCACCCACCAGAAGCCACACAGGCATCCCTCTGATTACAAGCTCTGCCCAAGCAAGATTAAATCACGCAAGCTTTGAATTCTGCACAGGAAATCAACAGCTGTAGAAAACCAGACCATTTGAGACTCTCACCATGGGAGATGGGACCATGCCATCCCCCCCAGAAAGCACTTGGCCCAGGATTAAGGGATGCAGGACACTTTCCAGAATTGAAAGACAGATACAAACATGAATTACTTTGAGTCATCTCAGACAAAAACAAATTTATTCTTTGAGAAAGAAAATTTCTGCTTCCCATTCATCACTTTGCCTTCAATCCTGACACATGTGGGCAGTCTTGCAGCTAGCTACAAGAGAGGCACAAGGAACAGAGAGGCCAATTCACTTAAATAGTTCAAAGCTGGTCAAGAAAAAAAAATAAAGGTCTTTATAGTTATCACTTAAAATTTTAGAATCATGATCAAATTTCATTCTCAAAAGTGAAGGTAATCTCCCAAATAAAAACCCACCAGGAGGCAGATACCAATCCATCTAACCTGAAATTCTCATTCCAACACTGACAGAGAGGATGACCCAAGTAGCTGAGACTTAGAAGGAAGCTGTGTACTCAACAGTAAACTGACACAAGATATAGGTGGGGATTCACTCTTTTTAATAGAAAAAAAGACCTACTGTTAAACCCAAGAGATCTAGAACTGAACTTTGGTTTTCGAGTGGAGTGTCGTTCTCTTTTTTGGGACCAGACCGGGGAGAGAGTCTCAAAAATATAAATATACATTCAGTGCCAGCAGAATGCAGGTTAGAAGGTAGCTACTGAAAACAATTTAAAAGCACTTTTCATATTAAAAAACGTTGAAAACATACATGGACGGAAGACACTTCAGAATCGATTACTATATTAGAACTACAGCCACAAGTAAAAAACTGAACACCTCGACTTTTATAATGAGGGCTCAAACGGAGGCTTCCGTTCCCGCGCAGCCCGTGTCCGGGCCGTACCTCTATTCCTGGTCACCGGCAGCGGGCCGTGCTTCTTCAGCAGCAGGAACAGGCGCTCCCCCGACCGCAGCTTCCGCAGCTCGCCCGGCCCCGCCGCCGCCCTGAAGAACACTTTTCCCGCGACGCAGTCCACCTCCGGGGAGAACAGCCGTCGGACCGGGGAATTCTGCCGCACCCCGCCCCAGCTCCTTAAGGGTGACGGTCCCCGGCCCGCGGTGCGGAGCCCTTCCGACCCCGACCAGCCCCGCGGCGCCCCCCGCACGGGCGGCGGCCCAGCCCCGGCCCTGCTCGCCGGGCTNGGCCGGGCGGGCACCGGCACCGCCCCACTCACCGCTCACCCGGACCGGACCGCCCGGGCGGGCACCGGCTCCCCGCTCACCTCCGTGGCGCCGAGCCGCGCCTGCACCTCCCGGGCGAGGAAGGGCTCCAGCCCGCGGCCCGCCGTGCAGAAAAACCGCCCGGGCTCTGCCGGCGACATCTTGACGAGGCGGGGCCTCGCCGGGGGCGGTGCCCCGGCAGAGGATTGACAGGCCCGGGAGCCAGGAACAGGATTTAAAAGCGCCTGGGTTTTTTATTGTTTCATGTGGTTTATTATTCTATTCTATTCTATTCTATTCTATTCTATTCTATTCTATTCTATTCTATTCTATTCTATTCTATTCTATTCTATTTTCTATTTTCTATTTTCTATTTTCTATTTTCTATTTTCTATTTTCTATTTTCTATTTTCTATTTTCTATTTTCTATTCGCCTTCGGGTACCCGACCCGCAAGTGCTGTTTGTGCAGGACAAACGCATTTTCCATACGGAAATGCAGAAGATACTTGTCACCAACTGTGCAGCAGGGCGGGCTCGGGCACTTGCAATGGCTTTATTCTCTCTACAATTAATCCTGTATAGTGATGACTATATCATTAATACAGATACAAACGATTATTTTATTAATACAGATACACACGATTATTTTAATTGTAAATTTAGAAGTGAAAAAAGTATTTTCTGTTGCTATTCTACACATTCTATACATATACATATTCTACATTTTGGATGGAAGTTCCAGTGGTTCTTTTGGAATGATCTGCAACTTCAGAAGAAAAAGGACAGGAAAATAGATCTCTTCAGAGCTCTAAATCCACTACGTAGTAAATTACACAAGACACATACCAGCCAGCAGAATACCAAGGATCTGAATTCAGTACAGTAGTGATTCTTCCTCCACAGATAACAAGAAAAATCTTGCAAAAAAGAAAAGCTAGGAGTTTGCATTATGTAACTAAGACAAATAGCATATGTTACAGCCTTTTTTCCAGATGTTTGTAAACAATACATTTACGACTTTAGGCAAAGAAAGAAAAGTTCTTGAGTTGGTCCTTGCACCTTTCACACATAAACAGCATTGTAAATGTGCAAGGATGTCAGCAAACACCTGCATTTCATGCATAATAGCTTAAGCATGCATTTTGTAGAGTTTTTGTATGGTACATACTCTGTTTACTAAGGCTAAAAAGATTCTCAGTCACTGATGGTGTTTCTGTAATTCTCTAAAAATTACTAGTAACATTCCTAAAGTTTAACAGTCTCTGCGTGAGATTATTGGGAAAAAAATCATCCTTGTAGTTCACTCTCAATACTATACACAACTCAGCAGTGAAAAATGAGAGAATGCTAATAACAGCCTGCACGGCCAACAAAGTGTTGAGAACCATGAATTAATATGCATTGCGGTTTACTTCAAAATATTTCAATATTTTTAAACAGCACAAAGCTTGGTACAAGTGCATCTGACAGTGCAAACACAGGGATATGAAGCACCAATCATTCAGGCCAGATCTATTTTTATGTATCTTGAAATCACTGCTTTCATTTGTTGTTGTCAGATAAATGCTACAGCTTGTCAAACTGTAAGAAAAATCAAAGTCAAAACAATTTAGGAGCTTTTTCAATATCAGATCACTAATTTCCCCACAATTTAGGTTTTGATCTTCTACTCCTGGAACTCCTTATATTATTTTATTTTTAAAAACACAAGCATTCATTTTCTTTTTCAAGGTTTGAGACTCGATTATAGGAGACAGTTAAAACTGTATAGTGTATATTGGAACAGTAACTATCAATGTCTGAATATTTTAACATTGTTTGAAATTTTAGTAAGACCGGTCAGGAGCATAGCTATTGCTATTCAAGGACTTAAAAACAAAACAAAGTTATAAAAGCAGTATATTTGAGGTTAGTATCCAGAGTTTTTCTGCTTATCTTGCAATATAAAATGGTATTCCTTTACACGATGGTTCCTATTTCATTGCAGATACTAAAAATATACTAAAAAGCTAGCCATTGGCATTTACCTCACTTAATCTCCTGAAAAAGGTGACATTACAGGTGACACAAAGCAGTGAAGTAAGAGCAGTATTCCAGCCTTCAAACTTAAAAAGTATAATAAATTTCAGAGCCCTAAGATTATTTGAATAGACTGTGATGCACTGGATGCATGGATGGAGTTTATACATGCTGTTTCAAGAAGAAGTTCACCTCTCCCCATTTCAGGACCATTTTTTAAACACTACCATAACAATATTAAGAGAAGAGTGAAAAACCAAAAACTTGATCAATATGCAGTTTTCGCTATCTGTACTATTTTAAATATTCTATCCTCTTCTCACTTTCTCGTTTTCACGTGTAAATAAAACTTCAGGATTTGAAATGTCTGCATCGAACCAGACTGTCCAAACTCAGAACACATGCTGAGTGTGACAGTGTAGGCACTGAACCAAATTCAAATACTTCAATATTTGAATTATATTATTGAATATATTATATATATATTATAAAATACATATTATTATATATAATATATATTATATATTATAATATATAATATACAATATACAATATATATAATAGATAACATTATATTATTATATTATAGACGAAGTATATTCAACACTTCAAATAATTAAAATTGCTTAATTCATTATAAAGCAGAAGCATTTTTATTCCTGTGACCTAACTCTGGTATAACACTTACTGTGACAAGGATACATCCTGATCTCGTAACGTTAATTTCTAACATCAGCGTGTTATTATTATCCAAAATTTAAATCCTGCATCCCTCACTCATAGCTGTTGCAGATATACAGTGTCAGGTACTGCTGGTCTCCAAGGGTATCTTCTTCAAATGAAAACTTGTGGAAGTAAATACCATGCCTTCTCTCTTAGTCTTTTATGAATATTCATATTTTCACTTATGACTCCTTCAAGAAATTTGTTTCTATTGCATTTGCATCATCCTTTGCCTTTCCTACATGTTCAAGGTACGTCCAAAAGGAACACGTCACAACCAGACCTCAGGAGTGCTACACAGTAGAGTGCAAGGTGCCTTTTCACCCTGATCTGACAAGTCGTGAACTGCTGGACAAAAGCAGCAACTGAACCAAGACAAAAATAACATGCAGCTCAAAGAGTGGGACAGTAACAGGATTCAAATGAAAAAACACTTCTGCAGGAAATTAAGCTTTGGATCATGTTCTCTACAGTTATATCAAAAACAGTTTCTGTGAAGAAATTCCTAGAAGTAAGGATAAATGCTGTTCACTCTTACGAAATTGAACACCTAGCAGTTAAATTACTTGCACTGCACCTATAATCCGAATTGCCAGACAGAAGCCATCTGCAAAATAAAAGCCCTGCCTGTCTGCCAGCATAACCTGTGCTTTCTTCAGCTGACTTAGCTGACACATTACACACTTCTCTACCAAGTCAAGACAAAGCACTGAAAATACCTTAGAACTTTAGTCCCTCCCATCAGTTAGACAGAAGAACAAAGCCATGTTTCTAAGCCCCTCGTTCCTAGAACATGGCTAAGAAGGTTTCTAAAAGACTTCTGGCAGATATTTGGTTAGTTCTGTACTGCAGCAACCATAAACTCTGTAATTCTTGTTTCATATTAAATTCTTTCCAGTTGAGATTTTGGACAGATCCAATCCTCCAAGCTCCTTTCAAACAGTCCACAGAAATCAGTCTGCTCCAGTCTGTGTTCATAGTTTCTTCACAGAGAAAACAATTTGAAGCTACCCTTGTTCCTCAGAATTTCCTGGCCTCACTTTTAGTTCAGGTCCACAAAGGTAGACATTTGCAAAACCAGAGCATAGCGCTAGGACTTCCCTTTTTATTTCCAACATCACCATCAAAATGAGGCATGAGCTCTCATCTCCCTATACTTCATTCTTCAACAGAACATTTGTAAGTATCTATGCTCCAAAGTTCCTCCATTTGACTTCCTATTATCAAAAAACCCTGCAGATGGCTGGGAAGTCCTTTCAATACTACTTTTTAAAATTAGCACTTTCTACAAAAGACTTGCAGGACACTGCAGGGTTATGCAGTGGGTATTAAAACTCGTGTCTGGCTCCTGTCAGGTGTTTTTGCAGCCTCTGAAAACACATGCAAGTCTCAATCACAGCTGGTTTTCTTTGCTATCCCTTCATCCAAAACCAGTTGGCAGTACTACAATACTGTTTTCATGCTAAGAATATTTACTGCAACTTTTCATTAAGACTTTTTATTTTTCTGTTCTTCTCAAGGTGAAGTTGAGCTTTGCAATTCACAAAATAGACTTAGAATGACACTGCATGTCCCAATTCACTCAGTAGATTAAATGAAAAATGAACTAGTCCACTTCCTACATAAATTCATTTTAAGTGTATTTTAATAAATCCATTATTTAAGTAACTTGCTCTTTCAGTCAAATAGGACAGCAGAGACTTGAACAGTCTTCTTTCTACTTTTGAGAAGTATTTTGACTGCTTTTACCTTGATTGAAAGCTTAATCTGTGTGAGTTTTGGGAATTACTAACACTAATGGAGAACAGAGCTTATAACTGGAGTCTGCAAATGCAATGTGCAACCACAAGGAACTGAAGTGTTTGGAGAAGACAGAAACACTCAAGATTCCCACGGAAAGCTTTCACCATAAATGTCTGATGTTAGAAATGAAATTAGAATTTTGACAACTAGGTCCTTTGACTTAACAGCAGTTTAATTAAAAATTAATACAATTTAGTAAATTGTATAGTAATTTGATATAAAAGAATACAATTTAGTAAAATACAATTTAATAAAAAAAATACAATTTATATATGTAATTTGCCAGTAATTAAGTATGATTAAAGCATAAGCAAAACCGACCAGGGTACGGGGAGGGCTCATCACCCCACCTCACGTACAAAACTGACCGGGGTACAGAGGGGGTTTCTCACCCTGCTTCACATACAAAACAAAACAATTCAAACTAACCTTATATGCTGTATGCTTATACATATTCATTAATGTTTCTCATAAGTTTCCTCCTATTTCTGATTTTCTGACTTTATGTCACTATTCCTCATGGTGCATGCCTCACTTGTTGTTCGGGGGTCTTCAGTCTGCTTTTGGTGGTCTTTGGACGAAGGCTTACACTCATCCTCGTTGTCCTTTGGAAAACCGCACGGGTTTGTGCGTACGTACTAAGCATTGTGCTATGTAAGTCTACTAATTAGCCTTACATTTGATGAACTTCAGGCCCAATGCCTAAAGTCATTCTAATTTTGTCCATTTCAAAGTAGTTTTCGCCTTGGGACGTCACTTGTCTTCCAAACTACATCCTGTACCTTAATTTTGACATATAACATCTGTGAAGGGGTACATCTGCCTTGTAACACTGATTCTTTTGATTGCTTCTAATAATAACTTTCCAAATAGTTAAAATTTAGTTAGCACGAAACAATTCCATTTATTACACTGAGAATTATTAATTTACTATTTTTGTGTAGTTGTGTGTGTTATTCAATAGACAAGACTCAAATCATGTAAAGTGAATGAAGAAAAGATAACGAAAATGTAGCACCCAGCCCCTCTCCATGGTTGCATTTAATAAACAGCCAACAGGTGTGAAAACATTAGATTGTATTAGATTGATTGCAGCTGTTGTCTAAATCATATTTTAATCAGATTTAAATGCTCAAGTCACTGATAAAACTTGGACTTGGGTAGAGATGAGAATTGAACCAGTAGTCTCAGAAGCAGCACTCCACCAACCTCACTAGCTGGGCTGCCAGACAGATGGCCTTGTCCCATCTTGGTACCCAGCACGCCAAAAGGCTAATTACTACAATGAGAACAGAGGCAATTATCACAACCAGGACCTTAACTTTGGTGTATGCTGTTAAGTGTGCACACACAACTTTATGCCTCTATGAACACACTAAAGCAGATAAATGTACAGATAAATGTAAAGCAGATAAACAGTACAGCCTAAAGTAATTAGTGAGTCCCTTGAGGAATCCTAAATGAACATTTAAAACTAAACTGAATGCAATTTCTTAAAAAATATGGGCTGAGAGGAATAAGCCTCTTTGTAAGAATCAGAAATCATTATCAAATAAAGAAAACTTCCACACAAAATGAATGATGGTAGTGATGGAAGTATACATCAGCAATCCAAATCCCTGCGTGACCAAAGACACCAGTTCACTAATAAAACTGAAGTCGTATCTCAAATTCATACAAATCCATTACACTAAATCCACATTCATAATATTCTCATCAAAAAAAAAAAAGAAGACACAACAGAATATCTAATGACTGCATTCAGCTTACCAATTTTGATTTCAACCATCTATTTCAGACAAGAATTGGGCTTCAGAGATCTTCTCTACCTGCTATAAAACACAAGGAAAGAAAGCAAAACTCTTAGAGAGCGTGACAAAAGTGTTAACACTCACTGAAGAGTGTTGTATTAAGTAAATTTAATGAAGCTAAATAATATTTAGCCTCATCAGAAAAGCTGGAATTTGGGTGGGGGTAGGGAAGAAGAATCAAAATTAGGGGGGGGGGGAAAACCCAAAGAAGCGTAATTTAATCTCAGAATGCTTTACCTTGGAACGAACCTTAAAACTCGTCCAATCCCATCAACCTGTCATGAGAGGGACACCTTCAACTATCCCAGGCTGCTCCATCCTGGCCTTGGACACTACCAGGGATAGGGCAGCCACAGTTTCTCTGGGCAACCCGTGCCAGGGCCTCTCCACCTTCACAGGGAAGAATTTCTTCCCAAGACCCCATCTAACTTTGCCCTCTGGCAGTGGGAAGCCATTCCCCCCGTGCTGTCCGTCCAGGCCCGAGTCCCAAGCCGAGCAAGGGCCCTCCCGCTGCCTCTCCTCCCTCAGCGTTCGCGCGCCGCCCGCCCGAGGTCACGGCGCCGCCGGGCGAGCTCCGCGGGGCTGAGCGCATGCGCGGTGCGCGGGGCCGTTTCCATGGCAGCGGGAGCCCACAGGGAGGTGCCGCCATGAGCCCGCCCGAGGTGGAGCCGCTCGTGTGCCGCAAATACGAGATCAAAAGGCGCCTGGGCAAGGGGGTGAGTGCCTGGCAGGGAGTGGTCTGTGGGATCTGGGCTGGTCGTGGGACCTGGGGGGGCTCATGAGAGCTCGGGGGGCCCGTGTGAAGGTCAGGGTACCGTGACAGCTCCAGGTGATCCGGGGCAGCTGAAGGGGTGTTTCGGAGTTTAGGCGTCCGTGGGAACTCTGTCTGTCGCTCAGGGCCTGGTGGAAGCTCCAGGTGACCCAGGGGAACTCCGGAGGACTGTAAGAGGTCAAGAGTAAATAGTAAAATGTATCCGAGTCTTAAAGTACGTTCTCTCTGAACCTGCCAAATCCTTCTACATTGACTGTAACCCCATCACTTCAAATCATACTGCATCGACTCATATCTTCTCCATAAAATGTATTTTTATACATGAGCCAATGGTAGTTTCTAAGATATGTGTCCTCAGACAGTCTCTAAACCCTCCCGAGTTATCTGCTTTTCTATTCTGGCAGCTCTTTGCTATTGTTTAGTTGCATTGATACAAGTATCTAAGTATTCGTATTTCCCTCATTATGTTCACAGAGTCAAGGAATCACTGAGGTGGAAAAGCCCTCTGAGCCTGTGGTGTCCAACCACTCCCCCAGCTATGCCAAGGCCACCACTGATCCATGTCCCCTGGTGCCACGTCCATGTGGCTGTTAAATCCCCGCAGTGATGGGACTCCACGCCTGCCCTGAGGCACTCTGTGTTGCAGCTTCTTCCAGTATCCAGCCTAAACCTCCCCTGGCACAACTTGAGGCTGTTTCCCAATTGCCAGCAGGGTAGTACTGTAGCACTTATCTGATGTACAACTGTTTGAACTGCCTTATGTGTGGTAAAGGTCCTGATCCGGTGCTCCAGGACTACACGTGTTACTGAGAATCCTGTCTTGATGTCCTTAGAGTCCTGGGTTGGAAGAGACTTTAAAGCCCACTCAGTCCTACCCCTTGCCATGGGCATGGCCACCTTACACTAGACCTGGTTGCTCCAAGCCCTGTCCAACCTGGCTTTGGACACTGCCTGGGATGGGGCAGCCACAGCTTCTCTGGGCAACCTGTGTCAGGGCCTCTGCACCCTCCCAGGGAAGGATTTATTCCCAAATCCCATCTAAACCCTGCCTTCTGGCAGTGGGATGCTCTTCCAACTTGTGTTGTCAGTGCAAGCTCTTGTCCAAAGACCCTCTCGAGTTCTCTTGGAGCCCTTTCAGGCACTGAAAGGAGCTCTAAAATCTCCCTGCAGCCTTTTCTGCTCCAGGCTGAGCACCCCCAACTCTCTCAGTCTGTCTCCTGAGTGGAGTAGCTCCTCGACCTAATCTTTCTTTCTTCCATGTACCTTCCATCACCTCTGCTTCCAGTCCATCATTGAACACATTCTGGTTCCTCTGCAGGCCTGAGCTGCGTGCAGGTGTCAGCACACTGCTCACCTGTCCGTGCTTCTTTGCAGGCCTATGGCATCGTCTGGAAAGCTATTGACCGCAAGACAGGAGAAACAGTTGCTGTTAAAAAGATTTTTGATGCTTTCAGGAACAGAACAGATGCTCAGGTGAGAAATTATTGTCCTGATGTGTTCTGAGACATGGTGGAATTCCATAGGTATTTTCAGGATTTTTGTCTCTGAAAGATGATAATTATGTATGTAACAATACAGTCTGCAGCTATACTGGGATAAAAATAAGCAATAAATAGCAAGCTCCGTGTATCATGGCATGTACAAAAGAGGAGTGGATTTAACCCTGTCATTGAACTGCATCTCTGTTCTGCCGTTCTCTTGAGGTGATAATAAACTGTTATTTCTTTATTTCTAGAGAACATTTCGAGAGATTATGTTCCTGCAGGTAATGTTGACGTTCCTCCTCTTCTCTGATTTTTTATCATCTCTCTGATGTCTAAGTATTTTTCTCCCGTTGTTTTCCAAAATGCAGCAGTCATTGATTAGTGTTGAAAACTCTTCAATTTCTTTTCTGCACCATCTTGGCAAAGAGCCTTTCAGGATGAACCCACCTGAATGAAACTCTCCATTTGGGCTTTTTTTAGTTTCTCCATTTTTAGCAATGTGTCTGCTGCAGCATCAGCACATCAGCATCTCCTGTCACTTCTTCCTTCTTTGTGGATAGAAATTGTTTCTCTTACATTTTAACTGCCATGTTTGGAGAAGGGGCTTGGGTGGGAGAGGGATTTACACTCCAAAATTGTTTTCCTCCATTATGCTGTAAGCAATTTAAATAATTTAAAATAATTGAACCAAAAGAAAAGGGAAGTTCTGCAAGGAGTAACTTAAGACTACTCTTGTTTTGATATAATTGACCTTATCAGTAGCACTCCAGTTATCTGTCAACTCCTCCTCAGACTTAACATGTAGAAACATCAATATTTTGGAATAATGTTGTTATAACTTGTGATTTTCTAAGGACACAAGTGAGACAGGCCTCAAAGAAGAGGTGTTTCCCATGACTGCCAAGTTTAAGTAGGAAAGAGATTACTTTTTTTCACTTTTTAGACAATCTTGAAGCCTGAAATAGAAGCTGCAAATTTCCAAGCTAGAAACAGAAACAATTAATTAGAAGTGAATTACCTGTAAGTTAGATCATCTCTAAAAGTGCAGCACTCCTGGAATGGATGGATGGAGAAGGAGCAGGGGAAAAAAGGATATTTCTTCTGAAGGAAAGGAGTCCCTTGGTAGCGGAGGGCAGGGAGAGGGAGGTTAATGTGCTGTTCAGCCTGTACTTCTATAAATTTTGGTGCTCAATAGACTTCAAGATTTTTAGTTTCCCCTCCTATTTCAAGCCTCTTTCTTGAGGTTCAAGACTGAGGGCTCAGAAAGGAAAAGATGTGAAAAATACTCTGTTATTCATAACTGCATGTTTATCTTAATTTATTTGTCTGTGCATAATAGTTGCTTTATTCAATCTTGATGTTTATCACAAGGTCATTTGATGGACTAGGTTATTATTTTATGTTATGTATCTCAATTATTCTAATTGAGAAGTTGCTGTAGAATCTGGGGTGTGAATGATTCTCTGATGCTCTGGTCGTTGCTTGCAGGTTTTGTGTTTGCTGTTCAGTGTAGGTGTAGATCTACAGGTGCATTTTAGGCTAATTTTAGAATGTCATTTTGGTAAGTATGTTAGTAGCATTATTATTCGTTAAGCAAAGATTAATGAAACTGGCCCTGACAAGGTTTTTTTCAAGGTAACTTATTTTTTTTAATGCAGATTGAAATTTTTTTTAATGCAGATTGAAATTTTTTTCATGACTTTCTGTCATCAGTTCCAGGGCAAGGCAGGGTGAGACAGTGGAATTCTCCTTCTTAAATGGCAGTCAAGTAATACTGTCAAGATTTAGCTGCATCTCTAGAGCAATGCCCCCTTTTGGGTAAAAACCTTTTATAGATCATTTGGATGGGTACTGTGACTGTTCTCAGAATGAAAACAAAGTGTGTGACGGCCTGCCTGTGTATCACTGCTTTGTGAGTGTGTTGTCACGGGTTGCTGCAGGTGAATGTATTGTTTTGTGAACTTTCCTAGATGTTGCACATTATAAAATGTTGGAATATTATGAAGTGTTTACTGTGTCCATGGCTGCACAGAAATGGGAAATAAAAGCTGTTAAAGCTGGGGATGAACTTAATGATCCCATGAAGATTACCAGTCTGCAAAAAATGTGAGGATGGACTTCACCTGCAGTGTGATACCTGCGTTCAGGTATCTCTGTGTGCTGTCTGATCTCTGTGCAGTCAGTTCCTCAGTGCTGCAGCCTGTGAGTGTCTGAGCCAGCTCTCGGACTGACATGTTCTGTCTGATTGGTTGGGTTTTTAACTATGAATGCTGATGGCAACTATGATCTATTTTCATGCCACCAATAATTCTTTGATTCAGCAGCAACAGTGAAGTGCATAAAGGGGACTGGATTTTATTATAAACGGTATAGAGGGAGTGTTAGAACTAATGTCTCATTCAACAGAGATTTTTTTTTATTGACTGGTTTCCTACTATGGAACAAACTTAAATCCTTCTTTTAAGTTTATTTCTGAAGAAGCCTAATGAAGGAAATAGCCTGTTAGTGTTTGTTCTAGACAGTAATACAAACTGAAATAGGTTATTGTCCCTTTTTATGATTCACAAGCAAAACACATGATTTTGACAGCTATGTCTCTTCCCTGTGCAGGAATTTGGAGAACATCCAAATATCATCAAGCTGCTCGATGTTATCCAAGCAGAGAATGACAAAGACATCTATCTCATCTTTGAGTCCATGGGTGAGACTCAGCATTGCAGCAACCATTCAAACCCAGCCTCTCTTAGGAGTTATTCTTGTTATGACTTTGATAGTGGTATGGTGGTGATTACACATGAATGTTTATGATACTACTGTTATTTACTGATGAAAATATATTGTTGGTTTATTACAGAGACAGATTTACATGCTGTGATTAAGAAGGGGAATTTGCTGAAAGACATCCACAAGTGCTACATTCTCTACCAACTCCTGAAGGCAACTAAATTCATCCACTCAGGGAATGTTATTCACAGGGATCAGAAGGTACATTTCGGTCATAGTCTGTATCCTTCACTCCAGTTTTCTGTTGAACACTAAATAAAATCACAGATTGATTTCAGATGGAAGGTACCTTCAAAGTCCATCCGTTCCCACCCCCTGCCATGAACAGGGACATCTTCCACTATCCCAGGTTGCTCCAAGCCCTGTCCAACCAGGACTGGAAAACTTTGAGGGATGGGGCAGCCACAGCTTCTCTGGGCAGCCTGTGCCAGGACCTCCCCGCCCTCCCAAGGAAGAATTCCTTCCCAATATCCCATCCATCCCTGTTGTCTGGCAGTGGGAAGCCATTCTGGCTTGTGCTGTCCAGGCCTGTGTTCACAGTTCCTCCTGAGCTCTCTTGGCACCCCTTTAGAGCCCTGGAAAGGGCTCTAAGATCTCCCCTGGAGCCTTTTCTCCAGGGTGAATATCCCCAGCTGTCCCAGCCTGTCTCCACGGGAACAGTATGCAGAAGTATACAAGCATGAGACTAGGAAAAGAATCTTGATAATAATCTGCTATTCAGAGAGTAAAAGGCTAATTAATTGTGCTGTGTTCAATCCAGCCTTCCAATGTCCTGCTGGATGCACAGTGCTGTGTGAAGCTGTGTGACTTTGGCCTGGCCCGTTCCCTGTGCCAGCTGAACGAGGACCAGCCCAGCCTTGCACTCACCGAGTACGTGGCCACGCGCTGGTACCGAGCCCCCGAGATCCTGCTGGCCTCTCGCAAGTGAGTGAAGGGGTTCGAGCCTGGCACTTCACCACTTGCAAATTTTTTGTCTAAAAGTCTTCAGTCTTTTAATTTTCAGTGTCACCATACGCAGTGTCATGTCTGCAGTCTGTTTTCTCAGTATACCATTAAACTTCTGTGGTAGAAAAACCTCTTATGAATGTGTACATGTTCTTCCTGTGTTCTTAGAGTGTCAGTGTACATGCTTGAGCAGCTCATCTGTTTGTCCTCCTTTCTCCCACCAAACTTCTTTCTTCTCCCTTAAAACCCACAACTTTAAAAAATCTGCTTGAGAACATAGTCCTCTTTTCCAAATTAAAGAAGTGTTTTTTGATCGACCTTCATGAAATATTCCCTAATCAAATGTTAAACCAGCTGCCTGTTAGTCAGGCTTAGTCCTTTTTTTCAATTAAATATGAAAACCAGAAACATAAATAAATAGATGAAGGATAGTATCCCAATATGGATGGGATTTAAATGTGGATGTTTTGCAAACTGTCCTATACCCACTGTTTGGTATTTGCTTTGCTTAAAAATGTAATTCTTAATGAATTGTAACTACTTTGTATATGCATTATGACCAAAGTAAGAGCAATGTGTATCTTCATCCTTGATCATATGAAAAGGATATAATATCTTGTTCTGGCATTACCTTTAATAATGCCAGACCTTGTTCTGGAATTTCTTTATAATATATTTTCTTTTATGATTTCTTAGACTAGACTTTGAGTAGGATAAATCTTTCTGTTTCATGCTTGCCAGACTCATGATTCCCAAATGCTATTCAATTTATAGTTCAAACCCGTGAGCATTTATATGTAAGAAATCACCGGGTGAGCTTTCTAGCAAATAAATCAATGTAGATGATGTGATACAGGTACAGGAAAATATTTGCATGATTTAAACCTACCTCTGTTCTATTCCTGTTCGTAGTTACACTAAGGGTGTAGACATGTGGAGCATTGGCTGTATTCTCGGAGAGATGCTGCTTGGAAAGCCACTTTTTCCTGGAACATCAACAATGAATCAAATAGAGCAGATCCTGAGGGTCATCCCTGCTCCATCCCCAGAAGGTAGGACTCTGCTGTGGGGAAAGGTATCTAGAGAAGGGGTTAAGAACGGAAGAAAGCAGCCTGGCTGGGTCAAGGAAGAAGGTATCTCTCATTACAGAAATTAAAATCTTCATCTTGAATGTTAGTGTTAGAGGAAAATAAGAAATTCAGATATTGTGGTGCTTCTGCATCTGTTACTATGAGAATGCAAGTTTATGAAGTGTATGATGAATAAATAGGAATTCAAAAATCAGCTTTGAAAATTTGTTAGTAAATATTCCATCCCCCTTCCACAGATCTCCAACTAGTTTCATGAGGATAATTTCCTATGTTAATATCAAATATTGGCTTTCTGTCATAAACTGTGTAGCTCTGCCAATCCTCATCTTGGCAGTGACAGTGTCTTTTTATTATTGCAGATATTTTGGCTCTGCAGTCAGAGTACAAGGCCTCAGTTATTAGCCACATGAGTTCCCGGTAAGCTTGAGGTGTTCCTGTGTCTCAGATCATCTAATGTGGGACCATGGAGTCATGGAACAATCAGAAGTTTGAGTGGGAAGGGACCTTAAAAAAATCATCTCATTCTGCCCCCCTGACATGGACAGGGATACCTTTCACTAGACCAGGTTGCTCCAAGCCCCATCCCCCCTGGCCTTCCAGGGATGGGGCAGTCACAGCTTCTCCAGGAAATCATTTCACTCCCTCAGGACCCTCACAAGCAATAATTTCTCCCCAATACCCCATCTAACCCTGCCCTCTGGCAGTGGGAAACCCTTTCCACTCGTGCTGTCACTCCAGGCCCTTGTCCAGGGTCCCTCTCCAGCTGCCTTTGAGCCTCTTACTGGAAGGGGCACTGGAAGGGGCTTTGTCTCCTTAAATAAAAATTATTTACAAGATGAGTAAGATTTGGTGCTTAAAACTGATTTTTTGGAAGATACTTTCTTCTTTATTATGTTCACAATTATATTTGGGATTTCAAAATGCAAAACCAGATTTTTAAATTTTATCTTCTCTGTAAATTACAGAGAAGTATGTTTCTATAATCTCAGGTCTAGATTTGTGGGATCATGGGGCTGGAAAGTGGTGAGCTTTAAGGTCCCTTCCCAGCCAAACCATTCTAGGATTCAGGGATTATTACACACTGTGGGTGAACTCGTGTCTGGTGTCACCTTGATGTGATCCTGGAACTGTCACTCCTGCCCTCACTGGGAATTAGACACTGAGAGCTTGTATCACTTTTTTCCTGACTTCTAGGCAGCGAGTAGCATTTGAGGAGATTTTCCCATCCTCTACTCCATTGCCTGCCTTGGATCTGCTGAAGAAACTTCTGGTATTTAACCCTGACAAACGGCTCACAGCAGAGGAGGCTTTGCAGCATCCTTACGTGAGAAGGTGAGACTGACACCAGTATGCAGCTTCCCCTGATACATTCTGATACATTACAAACCTGACCTTGGCACAAATTTTCTTTAGATGCATTACAGAAAAAATGGCAAAGCTAATTCTTTATCTTCTCCAACCCTATTTACATTAAACAATGAGATTGTTTAACAATCCTGTTTAAATTTTAATATCCAGTCAGTGAATTACATGATGTGTTCTCATTTTCTCAGATTCCACTGTCCTTCCAGGGAGCCCTCTTTGGATTTTGATGTGATCCTTCCTTTGGGTGATGATGTCCAACTGTCTGTGGCAGAATATAGAAATAAATTATATGAGGTACTTCATCCTATTTTCCCAAATCCTAATCCTCCAGGTAACCTGCCATTCTTGCACACACTTAAAAAATTCTGTCATTTTCTTGTCTTTGTGTTCCCCTGGGCTTTCTGTACCTGCTGGCATGGTTACACCTTGGTGTTTGATCAGCCAGTTCCAGTTCAGTCATAATCTTTGAGAGACCTTTACATGTCAAATTCCCACAGGGCAAAGAAAAATCTCTGAAACATGATGTCTGAAAAAGATTCATAGAATGGTTTGGGTTGAAAGGTACTTTAAAGATCACCTAGTTCCAAAATGGTTTCTTACCCTGTAAAATAAATTGCAGATCTTTATAAGTATTCCTCTTTATTTTGATGTTTTATTTTTCTGCTGTATTTCTGTATCAAGTCTAACCAGCTTTTCTGTTCTGCAGATGATCCTTGAAAATAAGTCAAAGAGCCTTCCAAAGGAGCAAGGGTGGAGAGAAAACATTCAGCTGAGACAGTCTGAATCCAGCACACTCCTCCCAGCTTTCAGCTCGGTGACTGTACCCATCAGGAAAGGCCAGCAAGAACCAACACCCCCTCTTCTAAACCCTTCACATGTGCACACTGGAGCCACAGCTGGGGACCAGCCAAAAGGATCTAGCCAAAAGGATGTGGCCAGAACTGTATGTCAGAGATCACAGATTAGTGTGATGATGTACAACCCCATCACACACACCACTGTGCAGAGTAGGTACCACCCTCCTACACTGGGGTGTAACCCACCTAGTCCGGGGAAGAGAGAATGAGTGCTGTAAAAGAAATTAAGGGAATTTTCATTGTAAAATGAGGGGCTGAAAGTGTGGGAGGGAAATTACATAAGAACAAAACACTGTTGAATGAGTGTTGAGTATGGGACTGTCCCTTCCTCAGTCAATGTGTTCTGTGTTCTTCTGATTTTCCTACTTTCCCTCATGTTTTTCCTTCTGCAGGAAATGCAAATCCTGGTGTTGGGATCAGGAACTGTTCTGCACCACCTCAACAGTCCAGAATCTCCAACAATGAAAATCCAGGGAGACAAACCACATGGATAAACACTCAGCTCTCTCCTACAAGTGTGCAGAACCTTTACAATGTGAGTAGCTTAACTTCTAGTTCTTACTTGTGGTAACCTGGGTCTCAGCAACTCCATATAGTGCTCCAGGCAGAGTGGCTGGAAGGCTGGAAAAGGTCACCTGCTGGTGCTGATGACAGTAGCTTGAACATGAGACCAGGTGTGCCCAGGTGGGCAAGAGGCCAACGGCACTTGGCTTGTACCAGCCACAGTGTGGCCAGATGCCCAGGGCAGTGCCTGTCCCCTGTGCTGGACACTGCTGAGGGACCTCCAGTCCTGGGGACAAGTTTGGGCTCTTCACAGCAAGAAAGGAGGGGCCCCATTGAGGGGTTGGAGTGTGTCCAGAGGACAGAACAGAGTCTGGAGCAGCAGCAGTAGCTGTGGATAAAAGGAGGCTCAGGGTCGACCTTCTCACTCTCTGCAATTCCCTGACAGGAGGGTGCAGCCAGGTGGGGGTCAGGATCTGCTCTCAGGAAGCAAGTGACAGGATGAGAGGAAATGGCCTCAAGTGGGTTCCAGGAGAGGTTTGGGTTGGATATTGGAAAAAACCCCAGATGCAAAGGGCTGTGCAGCTGTGACACAGACTGCCTGAGGGCAGTGGTGGAGTCCCCATCCCTGGGGACACTTAATGGCCACGTGGATGTGGCACTAGGGGACATGGATTACCAGTGGCCTTGGCAGTGCTGGGGGGGGTGGTTGGACTCAGTGGGCTTAGAGGGCTTTTCCAACCTCAGTGATTCTGTGGTTTTATGATTCTGTGGTTCTGATGGATTGCTGTTGCTGAGCTGTGAGGGTGTCAGTCTTCCCTGATCTTGGCCATGCTTTCTTGCTAAAGTCATCACCCTCACTGGGTTCTTTAATGACCTCTTGCTCCTGCTTTTTTTCTTCCTGAGCTGGCTGTTTGCTGCTTGGTGACTGCTGGCGCCTGCAGTGGTGATCGGAGGAAGTTTATGACAGAGGAAGAGTATGGAAGGAGGCACCACAGATTCACAGAATCACAGACTGCTTGGGTTGGAAGGGACCAAAAAACTCACCTTGTTCCACCCCTCTCCCATGGTCAGGGACACCTTCCACTAGCTCAGGTTGTCAGAAACTTTCAAGCATGTCCATTAGCACACTTGCAACCCCCCTCTCTGATTTGGAATCTGTTCCAAAATGTTTTGAGAGAAAATTCCCCAAGATGGGACTTGCTGCACATGCAGGTGTACACATGACCAATGCATTTGGAAGAATCTTTAGGGAATTGTGAACAACTTTCTGTGACTAGAAGAGCAGAAGAGGGAGAAGATCATCCTACATGTGCCCTGAGTTTGTGTTTGTCTCCTGAGAGGATAGTGCTGACCAAAGCCAAACCTGTGTCCTATTTCTGATTCCAGGTTGTTAACTTTTCTTGGCTTTTCTTTCTCACACAGAATCCTAGAAACTCTCAGAGTCACAGTAAAGATGTTCGTCCCCTTCTGAAGCCCAGTAAAAAGATGTTCCAGATCACTGCAAACGTGGGAGCTGTGGGTGATCCAAAGGCATCCATGGGCAGCTATTCCCAAGCTTATGGAACCATCAGTAAATCTGCGCTGCAGAACCTTCCAATAGCAAAGGCCTCCAAAAATCCTGAGCAGTGACTGTGGAGATGTTCTAGACAGGTGAGGTACAGCTCATCCTTCAGCCCCTGACTAAGCAAGGGCAGCAGGGGAGAGCAAAATATGAGGAAATGCTTTATTCATTGCTTAGGACAACATCATTCTTTCCTGTGGACAAGCTAATAGGAAAGGGAATCCAACCCCTCTGCCTTCAGTCTCAGCAGTCAAGGACACGCTGTGTTTGCTCTCACACCCTGAGAACAGGGAATGCTGTCGGTTCATATTCCTCGTTTGAATGACTGCAAAAAATCACAGCAAACTGCATTATTTTGATACTTGAGTGGTTTTTAGACATAGTCAGGTTCCAGGGGAGCCTCTTAAAGTTCAACAAAGCCAAGTGCAAGGCCAAGAAAATGCTCTGAGGGCTGGAGCCCCTCTGCTCTGGAGATAGGCTGGGAGAACTGGAGGTGTCTGGCCTGCAGGAAAGGTGGCTCTGGGAAGACCTTTGAGCCCCTTCTGAGCCTCTAAAAAAACCCAAACAACCTCTCTAGGAGAGCTGGGGAGGCACTTTGGACACAGGCCTGGAGGGACAGGACAAGGGGGAATGGCTTCCACTGCCAGAGGGCAGGGTTAGGTGGGATCTTGGGAAAGAATCCTTCCCTGTCAGGGTGGGGAGGCCCTGGGACAGGTTGCCCAGAGAAGCTGTGGCTGCCCCATCCTTTGAAGTGTTCAAGGTTGGACAGGGCTTGGAGCAACCTGGGATAGTGGAAGGTGTCCCTGCCATGGCAGGCAGGGGTTGGGACTGGGTGACCTTTAAAAGGTCCCTTCCAGCCCATCCAGGGATCTTCAGCAGTCTGCCTAAACTGTGGGTATTTTTTTGAATAGAATGGGTAATTGTTCTCTGAAGACCATGAAGACCTAACTCTTCACAGGTAATCTTACAACCCTTCACTCATTTCTATGACTGTTCTAGGCTAGATGAACAGAGTTCATTATGGTCTGGTTTTGTTAAAATCAAGTAGAAAAGCATTTGAAATACAGATGGGTTCTTCTGCAATATTTAATTTTATTAGCTTCTCTTGTGTGTAATATTGTAATAATAAATTCTTTATATGGCACTGCATAAAATCTTGTCTTTCAAAGCAGCATTTGCTGTGTTGAGAAGGAAATTGCCTATTGGTAGGCAGTCTTCTTCAGTGAATTGGTCATTTCTATTGTTTTTGCTTTAAGAAAGCAAAATTTCATGAGATGCTATTGCTGCGACATTGTAAAGGTGTTTCCAGTCTACACTGGGACTACAGGAAACTTCATATTCCTGTTTCAATGATTATTTTGGATACATTTTCCTCATTAACTTGAAGGTCTTGTCTCTGTCCCTGAGGTTTTACTCTGCCTGTGAAGAATGGTTGTTATCCCCCCCAGCTCTCTCAGCTGCTCACGCTGCTCCAGACCTGTCACCTCATGAACTGCAGTTACACTGTCAAGGAAGTCACGACTTGGCCAAGGCAGGATTTTACTTTAGATGCTTATTTAAACTCAGACTCACCTGAAAAAGCCTCCTAAAACCAAGCTCTTCTCCATCACTAGCACCTCAGCAGGTTCTTTCAGCTCAGCCCCTAAAATAAGTAATTCCCTATACACAAAGAAACAAACCACAAGCAAACCAGCCCCCGCAGGCTCAGGAATTGGAAAATACAAAAAAGCTGGGCCTGTGCTGCTGGGGAAGATCAGAACCACAGACTAGGCCAAAACATTGATTACGACTATTTTCTTTTTTTTTTTGGATGTAAACCTTCAAAAAGGTGCCTCCTGTGTCTGACTCCTTGTGAGATACAGAAAAAGAGTAACTTCACCTGAGAAACCACTGAGGTTTAAATACTTTTTCCAGTTAATACCTGTGTGTGTGTCTGTATGCATTTATCTTTTCTGGCCCAAAATCAAGTACTGAATTTTCTATTCTTTTTTTTTTCTTTTATGAATGGTTTTGTCTGCTGAAAATATTCCTTGGGTTTAACAGAGACTATCACTTAGTTTTGTACCGTAACAGACTTGTTTTTTAATCATGTTGGCATTTTAATTGTTTTATTTGGAACATATTGTGATAAAGTTGTTTGATACCACCTGACTTTATTGAGCAAACTGTGCCATGGGAAGCTCATGCTGGATATATTTCTGCTCACTAACCAAGAAGAGCATTGCCACTGGGGTTTGTAGCCATCATAGACAAGTTTCTTCCTTGTTTCCATGTGACAGTCAGTGATTAAATGGAATTAAATAGGATTTCTAGGATCATTTTTTGGTCTTGAAGGTCCCCAGGATCTTGGGCATGAATTTTCCCATTTTCTTGTCTTTGGCATCTGTGTCATACTCCTCTTCACTGGGACTCGTGTGTTCATCCTTCTTGCAGAACACCTCAAACCTGCTGTAGACTCGCTTCTCCTTACGCATGTTCTCCATTTTTTTCAGGAGGGTGTCTCTATCCTCTGATGGCTGCCTCTGGAGGTTCCGTTTCTGGCTCCCAAAGCTCTCAGACCTGTGGATGTTGCAGCTTTTCTCCTTTTCCCCTTTTCTTTCCAAGCTTGTGGTCGACCTGGAGAGGTCAGGGTTGCTGGTGGATGGCAGCTGCTTGGCCAGCTCGGCTCTGTTCTTCTGGCTGTTGGCAGAGATCTGCTCCAGGATCACCTTGGTGTCGTCACGCAAGTTGCTGCTGTACAGGATGTTGGCTGTGGAGGAAGGAAACCTCCCTTGTGTCGTCTGGCTGCTCTTGGGAGGGACAGGTGCTGTGAATTTGTGGGGTTTTTCTTCTTCCATTGCTTCCTGGCCATCCGCTATCGATGATCGTTTGAGAACCACTGCCTGCTTGTCACATTTCCCACTCTCAGAAGCAGGTTCCTCCTCCAATTTCTTTTCACCTTTTGGGTTCAAAAGCTGCTTCAGCCGTAGGGACCCTTTTCTTAGAAACTCCATGGGGTTCTGCTCTTGTTTTGAACAGTCTTCCTCAGATTTGTTGAGAGAGCTGTCAGACCCTTGACTTCTAGACAGGCTTTCTAGAACTGAGGATGCAGTACTTGCCCTAACCTGTGGTTTCTTCATTTCTGTGTTGACTAATTTTGGAGAGTCTTCTCTGAAGGTCACTCTGTCCTTCTTCTCTGGAAGAGCCAATTTCTGAGTGTCTCCTACAAATATCAGGCTCTCCTTCTCTGGAAGAGGAGGTTTGTTCTCAATGGGGTAAAATCGGGATGACAGCTTGTCCACCTTAGTGCCAAGATGTGCCAGGGGATCTTTACTCAACACATCCCCAAGCTGGGGGGTGGATGAGGCCATTCCAAATGCTCTGTCCAACTCTCCATGCATTTTGTAAGTACTGCAGGAGTCTTTGGAGTCCAGCACCCTGCTCTCCAGAATCTTATACTGCACAGATTTGGTACATTTCTTCTCTGTGTTCTGTGATTCCTCCTGTAGGTAACCTGAAACAGCTTTGGTGTGGGTGACTGTGCCCCGTTCCATGTCCTTGCCCACAGCTTTGTACTTCTCCAGCAGCTCAGCCACTTTGGAGGAGGCAGCTGTCTTGACAGTTTCATTGTCCTTTGTTAACTCACTGGACATTTGCTCTTTTTGGATCATCTGCACCTTTTCTATTGTGGTGTTGGGCTGATCTAATTTGGCAGCACTGAAAATCAGAGAGGACCTGAGCCTGGAGCTCCTCTGGATCAAGGGATTTATCCTGGACCTGAAGGCATCTGGTTTCATTATAGAGGTTTCTTCACCTGCTCTATCAGGATCTGCAGATTCTTTGGCACTGTCAATTCCCAGTGGCTTGCTATTGAAAGGGATGGGGGATTTGAAGGCTGGGACGAGGTCGGTGGGGTGCTTTGTGAGGGGATCCCCAAGAGCATCGTTATATGCCTCGGACTCCATCGGCATTGGGAGCCCTTCATCTGGTTCAGACTGGTATGCACTGAGGTACGAAGAAATCCTCCAGTTCCGTAACCCTGTTCTGTTTTCCTGCATGCTCTTGTCATCATCCTGGTCTTCATCCTTGTCCTGTAGGAACAGGCGCTGCTCCAGGCTCTGCTTCTGCGTGGGAGAAGTCTGGCAAATGAATTTCTGTCCTATATTCTGCCTCCGTAGCATCATTCCCATGGGGCCATTGCCCGCAGGGTTCAGCTGGTCAGAGCCGTGTCTCACCTCCCTGGAAGAATTTGAGGGCACGTAATCCAGCCGTAAGGGGAAACCCTCTTGTGGGAAACTGGGCTCCAGTTCAGGGTATCGGGGTCCCTCTCCATAGTCTTCCAGTTCATTGAATCCTGGCCTCCCACCTCGAATCCTCTCAAAGAATCCCTGAGGTCTGCCAGAAAGATGGGGATGTTCAAACTGGTACTGGTAGAACTGGTCCTTCTGGAAATGACTGGATTGGATTTTGAACTCGTCCATGTTGTTCATGAACATCTGCCGGGTGTACTGTTTGGCAGAAGCAAAATTTTCAAACGTTCCTTCTGCAAAACTGTGTCTCTTAAAAGCGTCCAGCTCCAGCTGCTTGGAACGGAGGAAACCCCTGACTGGATCCATCTGGGAATTCTCCATTTCCACCTTTTTATACATCCGCATGGCTGATCCCTCCACAGTGTGCCGCAGCATGTCATCCCGTCGAAAATTGGAGAGGAAGTACCTGTCCGGATCCACTCTGTCCATGAAGGAGGGGAAGAGACTCTCATCCCTCTGGAACATCAGGGGGCCTTTTTTGGGAAAGAAAGGCATGTTATTGCCAAAGGGAGCCATGGCGAACGAATTTTCTGCCTTTGCCAAGACATTGGCTGGAGGAACGAGAGGTTCCGACTGTGCAAACAAAATGCGGAATTCTTCATCAAAGCTGGCCACCAGCTCACCCTGGAAGATGTGTGCAATACTCCTGTGAATCTTCTCAAAGGACCACATGAAACTGTAGAGAGAACAGAAGTGATGGAGGGTGTTACCACTGAGTAACTCAGCTGTACTGAGTGTTACCACTCAGTAACTCATTAAAACATTTGCTCACCTGAAGCAAATTCTACCTTTTCTGGTTGGGGAGAAATAGGGCAAAATAACAGTAGAAATTTCTCCTGCAGCTACTTGTTACACATGACTGGTCCCAAATCTAGTAGCTTGATTGATATGGGATCACATCTTTGCAGAGAATTTTATGAGGCAATAAATGATTTCTGTTCTAAAAAGCCGGTCAATTGTGTCACTCAGAGTGTGAGCTGATGATAATCCCTATGTGAAGTAGATGTTCCTGTCTTTAACACTGTCAGTAATGACCTGAACGACAGTCAGTGTGTACCCTCAGCACCCGGCAGGTGACCCCAGTCAGGGGGACCCCAAAGGCTGGGGAGCTGTGCTGACATGAACATCTGAAAAGACAAACCCAAGATCTTATTCCTGGGGTGGCACAACCCTTCCACCCACACAGTTTGAGGGGGACTGAACAGAAGGAACCGGGCTGGAGATAAGGGAGGAAGATGTTCAGTGTTCTGGCATTCATCTTCCCAAGTCAAGCTCTGCATCATTTTTCCCTATCTGGAAATTCCCCTAATGGGAAGCAGAGAAGAGACCCCTTATTTTGTCTCATCTGTGTGCACAGGTTTGCTGTAGCTGTTAAAACTGTATCACAACCCAGGAATGTTCTCACCTTTACAGTTCTTCACCACATCCTGCTGGGAATCACGAGGGACCATTTGTGTCCCACCTTGGCTGCCTGCTGGGCTTAACCAAAACCCTTAGAACTACTGTCTTTTTTTTACTTCCCACAGGTTTTTTAATTCTTAATGTGAAGGAAGCTTTGGTTTGGGGTTGTCTGGGCTCAAGGACTTGTTTAGTTGGTGCATCTACCTCCACTGCAAATTGGAGTACTTTTCCCAAAAAACTGCTGCTCACTGTTCTTCAGTGAGCAAAACTTTTGTCCCTCATATCCATGTGGAAGTGCCAGAATGCTGCTTTACCAATTCACCAGCCTGTCTCTCAGAATCCCAGACTGGTTTGAGTTGGAAGGGACCATCACACTTTGTTTCACCCCCCTGCCATGCACAGGGACACCTTCCACTAGCCCAAGTTGCTCCAAGCTTTGTTGAGCATCATCTTGAACACTTCCACGACTTCCCACTTCAGAAATGACACAATATTTGAAAGCCCAAAGCACGTGGGAGTGTGGCAGAAGTAGTCCTGAACTATTACCTTGATGCTCTCATAAACAAAAAATGATCCATTTGGAACAGTTAGTTGTTTGGTACAGCATCAAATGTAATTCTTTTCAAACATCAGGGAAAAAAGCCAAAGTGGAATCTTATTATCAAGGAATATGCACTTTAATCAGATTGTTATATTTTTTCCTTCATATGCTGTGTTTTAAAATACCCTTAATTCTATTTGCTTATCTTCCACCAAAAGAGGTAGGCTTTAAGCAACCTGGTCTAGAAGGTCTTCCTGCCAACAGCATGGGGAGAAGCCCTATGAGCTTTAGGGTCTATCCAACCCAAACCATTTTGTGACTCTATTATTACATTCTTAGAGCATGACAGTGTGATATCCCATCACACTTTCAATATGTGAAGGAGAAATTCTTCTACTGCAAATCTCTAAAAACATTTATTCTTCCAAAAATGAATGCCTTAGCTGGTAAGATTGTTGTTCCCAAAAGGATGGTAATGGCTGATCTCAATCCTAACTAAAACCACCCATCACTAAAACCATCCACCTCTCTGTTGTCCAGAGAAGCTGGCCTGTCCCTGCAAGTATCCAAGGCCAGATGGGATGAGGCTTGGAGAAATATGGTCTAGTGGAAGGTGTCCCTGCCCATGTGGGGCTGTTGGGGTGGAACAGTATGAGCTTTCAGGTCCCTACCCACACAAACCATGCTGTGACTTGATGATTCTGTGTGTGGAGGTCAAAATGAATTTGATCCAGACTAAGATCAAATTAAATCTTACATTCCTTACTCTATGCCAAATTCTCCCTGGAATGGACCAGATGGGAGCTGAGCTCCTCTGCAGACAGCCCCTTGCACAAAGTACCTGAGTGTCTCTTTCTCTGAACTGGACAGGGCTCCTCACCTGTAGTTGCCACTCAGCACCACCATGCAGTCCACCAGCAGGAACTTCTCCTTCAGGTGCCCCTTGAAGGACATCCCCGTGCGGCAGTAGTAGGTTGGGCCAGACACTGTCCTCACCCTCAGGAACTGCAAACCAGAAAGGCACTGACTCAGATGGGACCCTCATTCCCTCCTGGGACCCTCCTTCCCTGTCTCCTTTTAACCTCCATCCTGCCACTGGGATTATTCTCTAGCTCCAGTGGTTCTGCCTGCAGACACACCGATGTACAAAACCTTTTCTCAACACATCTTCAGCCTTCACTTCATGTCATGCCAGCTCTCCTCACTGTCTTCATACTCATCTTTCACCAGGCTACGGCCCATTCTCCCCTTTCTCACGTGTTTCCTGCCATACTGGCCCTCTGTGTTGCAGGACACACCCCCTTAGGACATAAATCAGGGAGGACAGGTCTTGGCTCACCTCCACATAGTTCAGGTTGACTCTGCACTTAGCAGCTGTGTCAAGGAAAAGCTGGGAGTTCATTTCATCCAGCAGGATGTAGACAGGCACTCGGCGAGAAGCAGCATCCAGCACCTCAAAGAGCAGATCCACATCCGTGAAAATGTCCATCACAATGGCCACCACCTGGGGAAGGGATGCAGGGACACGTCAGCCACCCATGCTGGCTCATGCCCTGACCAACCATGTATCCCAGCTTCTCACACCCCAAAGCTGCACTTTCCCCATCTCAGCTTCCTCTTGAAACAGGAAACATCCCAATTAAAGGTCCCATTAAGCACTGTGGACCCCGAACTGGAAAGGTAATTTCTGTCCAGGAAGGTGCATGTTCTGTGTATGCAGGTGAGGGGAAAACTCCCTGGGTGTTTCCTGACTCATCAATCCAATTATTCCGTTATTTTTTTGGCCATGTGATCACAGTGGATGGTGTGTGGAGCTGGTCCCCCCATGCCAACATCCATGTGCCATTTTTAGGTAACTTCCTGGCCAGCATTCAGGCAGCCACTAATCAGCTGCAGCCATGTGCTGATTATATGGGAGGCAGCTTCACAGGTCAACCTTCCTGTCCTTCCTAGCTCCCTGGATATAAATACTTGATGGAAAGGGTGTAAGGAAGAAGGAGCCAAACTCATCTCAGTGGTGTCCAGGGAGAGGATAAGATACAAACTGAAACACAGGAAATTACAGTTCAGTTACAGAAAAGCCTCTGGGATTCTAAGGAGACCATCACTATGGGAACAGAAAGGATTAGTCTCCACCCTTGGAGATGCTCAAGGACACATCCTGAGTGACCCTCTCTAACTGACCTCCTCTGAGCAGGGGGGTGGACAGGTCCAGTTCCAGAGGTCCCTTCCAATCTCTAATGTTTTGGGGTTCTGTGAACTCTTGGTGTATTTTAGCATGGTCTTGGACACTGTGCCATGACAGCAGAGCAGAGCCAAGCTTTAGTACAGTCAATGGTGGATTTGAACCATCCTGCTCCTTTGTCAGGTTCTGGAAGCAAAGTTAAGAGAATTGTCAGAGGACCTGATGTTGCTCAGCCTGAAGGACAGAAGGCTCCAGGGAAACCATACAGCACCTTCCAGTGCCTAAAGTGGGTCCAAGAGAGCACAGGAGGGACTTTGGACAAGGGCCTGGAGTGACAAAACAAGGGAGAGTGGCTTCCAGTGCACTGCCAGAGCGCAGAGTTAAATATGGGACAGCCTGCCCTGAGAAGCTGTGGCTGCCCCATCCCTGGAAGTGTTCAAGGTTGGACAGGGCTTGGAGCAACCTGGTCTAGTGGAAGGTCTCCCTGCCCTTGGCAGGGGAGTGGAACTGGGTGAGGTTAAAGCTCAAACCATTGCATTATGATTCTCTATTCTGATGCTTCTCTGGCACATGTGTGATTTACCTCTGCTCTATCTGGGCTCTCCCTGTCTTACCTGCTGAGCTGCTCGAATCATCCTGCGAGCCTCCTCTTTAATGCTGGGGTTGTCTGGTGGGGGTGGCTGCACCAGTGTTGTCACCTCTGTTCCCCTGAACCCAAAGACCATCGGCCAGCCCAGGTCAAGCTCAGGAACAGCAAGATCTGAGTTCATGGGCCAGTAAGTCCCGGAGGATCCATCCATGTCATTGTCCCCTGCGGTGTCCGTGCTGCCCTCCTGGTTGGCGTACTGCGGCTTCTGGAGGTTCTGGATTATGTGATCTACCTCAGAGCTACAGAGGAAATCGGGGGCTGCCTCCTCGGCCAGGAAGCGCTGGTAACTCTCCTTCCCCTCCTCTGTGAGCACATCCAGGGCCAGGCGGTAATACTCCTTGTAGTGGGGGGGAAGGTAGTTGGGGTCAAGGGGGTTGTCCCCCTGTGAAGAGCTTTGGGATCGACGAGCCATCAGGGGAGAGAAAGCTGGAGGGAAAGAAAAAACATCCATGAGAGCGGTGTCACGACAGCAACACATCTTCCCCATAGAGCAAAGGCAGAGATTAAAAGAACATGGAGCAATGCTGGAGAAAGTTCAATCCAAAGGCATGGGAGCATAAAATTAGGCAAAGGTGTGAGTCACTTAATCATTACCTTCACACAGTTAACTGTTTTGGGCCAAAATAAGGAACAAATCAACCAGGCAGCCCTGGGATAAGCAAGGCCAATGCATCCAACAGAATGCCCAACTTTCTCTTTTAGGCTGTTGGTTGCTAAGCTTCAATTTATCATTTGTTTTAAAGTCAAGAGCAAAGCTGTAGGTGGTTATTATCTATACTCCATTAAAATTAATTTTCAAGTGCTACAGAAGTTATTTACTATGTGTAATGTGGCCCTAAACGAAAAGTGCCTGCCTGAACACAAGGGCACCCTCTGGACCTTTATAAATTGGGTGTTATAACCACCTCAGCACATGAACAGAAATAGGTGGCGCATGGGTGCAGGTGAGTATAAGGGTGTCCTGCTACTGTAACACAGTCAGAAGGCAGAGGAGTCTTCATGAGATGAAGAAATAAAAAACAAAGGATGTGATCACGTCTTCTGTCTCCTTGTGTTGAGAAAAAACAGAGCTGAAGGGGCTCACATGCAATATTTGATAATTATTTATAGGGGACAATCACTTAAGACTGTAGATAAATCTGATTTTAACCCATTTTTGAAAGAAAAGCTTGTTGTGCCACAACAGTAATATCTGACTGATCCACAGATTGCTCAAAGCATTTTGGCTTTAGACTCTGAACTAATGTCAATGCTGGAATCTTCTCTTCCTGCATCCCACCACTGAGGTGCGTGCCAGAAGAGACTTCCTCATGATCCCCAAAGGGTGAGTGACTCCTGCTAAGTTACATTACTGAAAGTGAGCACAGAACTTGAGGGTCACTGCTGTTGCTGTTGCCATCCAACACTTCTGCTTCCAAAATGGGAAGGATTGCCGTGGACTGGGAGGAAGACAAAGACTTCAGACTCAGACTATAACTCTGTAAGGATAAACTATAAGCTGTAAGGATAAACTAGTTTCAAGTTCTTATATGACCACCTGCCTAGCACGCAGCAGTGCTTGTTACTCCTGCCTCAAACTCCCACAAGTTACTCCTGCTCTAAACTGAAACTCCTGATAAAGCTGCATGAAACAACAGGAAAAATTATAGTCTTAATATAAGGATAGGAAAATCCAACAGGTCCATATGTGATACATTGCAACAGAAAATCATCTTTATAGTCCACACATGCAGCTGCCTTTGCAGTCTGAATTGTCTGCATTCAATCTTCCCACTCTAATTCTGCCTTTTTCTCTCTGTGTAAGAGAAAAAAGTACAGAGCACGCCAGTATGTATCTCTGGTGGAAGGTGCCCCTGCCTATCGCAGGGGTGTGAAACAAAATGGTCTTTAAGGTCCCTTCCCACTCAGCCCGTCCTGGGATTCTGTGATTTTAGGATTCTCAAGTCACCAATATTCCTGCTTTTAGCTATTCCACCAGTGTCATGTCATTTTAAGGACTTGCTCCCATGTTCCACTCATCTTGGATAGAAGAATATCCAAGATGTCCAACTCATCCAGATATAACCCACAAAGCAGAAAATGGTCCCACAGAAAACTGTTCACAGTGCTCAGAGATGGGAGCAGATCAGAGACAAAGGACCAACTGCAACATTAAAAGGAAGAAGCATCAGAAGTCGTCTGTGGTACTGCTGCATAATCAAAAGAGCAGAGGAAATGTCACGCTGGTAATGGCAAAGCAATTTTATATTGATTAATACCATTATTTTACTCCAGTTATAAACAAAGAGGGAGAAGACTGAGCTTTAAATAAGGATCAGGTAATTGACTGTTACTTGGTAGGACCACGGAAAATGCCAGCACTACACAGATTCAAGAGGAACTCACAAGCCAGAGTGGGCTGCGGATATGGAAGTTTTATTCCTCATGTCCCAAAAGAAGGTGGTTTATGCCTGAACTCTGATTCCTCAGTCTAGAGAAGACATCTAAAAACTGTGACCAGGACATCTCCACTGCCAGCACAAGGACTAAATGGGCAGAAAATTAATCTTGCAGGTTTGGAGGGACATCAGGAAACACCTGTGCTCAGCTGGGCTGATTTGGAAGAACTCTCCCATTGCTCTCATTGACAGGAGGGTGCACCCAGATGGGGGTTAGGCTCTGCTCCCAGTTTTCACAGTAAGGAGTCATTTGAGTTTCCAAAGTGTTTGTGGTGCTCGGTGTGTTTATGAGTAAGCAGAGAAAATGGTACCAGCAAAGAAGTAAATTTGATACAAAAGCAAACTGATCCTCATGGGTTTCCCTGAGAACAGGAGGACACAGATACAGAGCTGGAGGTGTCCTGGTACCACTGAATACAGCAGTGGGGGTGGGCTGCTGGCCTGGCAGGGATGATCAGGGGGAGCCTGCAGGGGATGTTTGGAGGGGGCCTGGAAAACCCTGCACTTACTGTGTGTGTGGGGGGTTATTTCCTCCTAAACAGACCCACAACTCAGAACTGTGAAATAAAAACCAGAAGCTGTGTTTGTGCCCCCATGTGTGTCTGCCCCAGCTCTGCGTATGTTCCATGGCTTGGAGCCACCTGGTCTGGTGGAAGGTGTTCTTGCCCAGGGCACGGGGTGGAACAAGATGAGCTTTAAGGTGCCTTCCAACCCAAACCATCTTGTACTTCTGTGATTCCATTAATTGTCGGCATCCTTTAATTCCCTGGGTTGCAACAAGAACAATACCATGTCGATGAATTCTCAGTTTGCATGAAAAATGCTGGTTTATAGATATAAGTAAGTAAATAAATAGCTATACACACATACGCACACACATATACATGCACAAAATTCTGGGTATTTCATTAATCTTCCAAAAACATTCCCTGCCAGGTAAAGCAGAAGGGAAGAAATTACCTGGAACCCCAAAGGATATTTATCACCTTTTGTCACTTTGATGGGTGTGAGCTGAGTTCAGGTCAAGGAATAAATAAAACTTCTCCTGTTACAGCCCATCTTGCTGAATTCAGATGGATTCTACACTTAGTTCATGGATTTTTTTTAATTTTGTTTTGCTCTGTTCTAGCTTCTGTGATCACCTGCCTGCAGCTGGCAGAGCTCTGAGGCCCTGGGTCAGATTTGGTCTCATGAAGCTGCTGACTGCCAGGTTGGTTCTCCAGTTCTGGATCAAATCATCCACTATTGGAAAAGCAATTCCTCTCCAAATCAGATGGAAGCAATCACATACCACTTCTGGCTGATATTTGTGTTCCTGAGGGAGACAGAACTGGCTTTTAAACTCCTATCTCTTCACTTTTCACTTCTCTCTTAACTAGTTTTGATCCCATTATCCCAGTGCAAGGCTGGATTTGGTGGAGGAGCAATTCACATGCATCAGGAAATAGGAGATGGATTACACATTGTGCCACACTGCCTTGTTATTTTTTTACTCCAGAACTGTACATTCAATGTATTTTGTAGGGGATTCCATGCCTTAGACATTTCCCCTCAGAGGGACAGGAGACACATCAGTTATCAGCATGCTTCCCTGACAGCTGGATTCTCCCTCATCAGGGGCACCTAAAACAACCTGGAGAAGACTGAGGGGAGACCCCACTGCACTCCACAACTTCCTCATGAGAGGAAGAGGAGGAGCAGACACTGATCTCTGTGGTGACCAGTGACAGGACTCAAGGCAGCAGCTGGAGCTGGATCAGGGAAGGGTTTCATTGGATATTAGAAAAAGGTTCATCCAGAGGGTAGCTGGGCACTGGAACAGGCTCAGCTTGTTCTGAACTCAGGCAGAGTTCAAAAAATGTTTGGACAATATTGTCAAGCACATGGTGGGACTCTTGGGGATGGTCCTGTGCAGGGCCAGGAGCTGCACTCGATGATCCCTGTGGTCCCTTCCAACTCAGCTTACTCTGTGATTCCATGACTCCAAGGAGAGGTTGGCCCCTTGTTTGAACTTCACCTGCATATCTATTTCCTGCAGCTTCTTTCACCCCAGAAAAAGAGAAATGTTGTACTTCTGGAATTCTGAACCGCCATAACTGTCAAAGAAACTGAGTCACAAACTGAAAATACCGCAAATGTAGATTTTCAGCCTGAACCTACTGATTAATAGAGAATTTTACTTACTTACAAACTTACTTATTTTATTTAATTAGGAATTTCCTTTTAATTGCTGGTGCAAATTTAAAAAATCTTCTGACACAAGTAGTGAGGATTTGGGGGAGAAATGAGGATGCTAGAAAGATTAAGGTGTGACAATTTGCTTGGGGGGTCTTTACAATGGGCAACAAAATATTCTTTATAATGGGTAATAAGATAGTCTGTGTGCAGTTACAGCACAGGCACTGAACTGTCAGTGGGTACAGGAGACGAGCTGATGTCAACCCAGCACCTGCAGCTGTAAGCAGCTGTGTGATGTGTGCAGCCAGAGGGAACCCTTGAACATCCCTCCTTCCATTCCCATGACAATACTGGAAAACTAAGGCCCTGAAGTCCCTTAGTCCAAAAGCCCTGCAGTGCACATCCAGAAGGGAAGAGGAAAGCTCAAGCACATCGCCAATGCCCTCCATGCCTTCAATAGCCACAATTTTATTGGGAAAAGTTTCCCAGGAAGAGTGGGAGAGAACTGTCCTGGCATTAGACAGGAAAGGAATTTGGCTACATCCTGCCAATATGACCTGGGGAAAAAAATCCAGCAATTGTTTTAAGCTGGATTTTTTGAGCAGAAAACACTGATACAGGACCTGAGAATTTCTTCAGACTACTGAGCACACTGGCAACATCCCTACTGATCTGGCAGCATCCCTACTGATCCTGCAGCCAAGCTCCTGTGCTTCAAGGAAAGGAAAATTCCAGAAGGTAAATTAGGCATCAAAGGGGGAAATCTACTTCTCCCCATCAACGAGCCCTTAGGTCTTGGGAAAGTCACTATAAATAAAGTGCAAACAAACTATAGCCAGGGCAGCAATTGAGGTGTTCACAAAGAGGCACTCCATGTCACCTGGGATGCCCGAAGGTACCTGGCCTGGCCTCCAGCTGCTGCCGAGGCTGCGAGTCTCTGCACGGTTGGTGTCACACCTGCTGTACTTTAGATGCCCAAAGGCACCTGGAATGTGCCAAAACCCACAAGTTCCAGAACCAGGATTACTCCTCAAGGATCAATGATGAAATGAATATGTATAATGTGCCTATCTGCACCCCCTTACAGGTGCTGGAAAACAATACTAATACTCAAGAAATATGGGATAGGATTCATCTTCTAACAGACATTCTCATGTTTGTCCAAATATTCTCTTCATTTTTCTCCCAGACATTAACAAATCAGCCTACTAAAGCCTCAGTGCTCAGATCTGAGCTGTTTTAACTCCAAGATTCCCCTTACCCTGTCACACAATTCATCCCACCAAGATCCTGCTTGGGACTGTCAATGCTTTATACCAGAATTTACCTAGAGGATGGGAGGCAACTTTGACAGGAGTGTGAGTCAGATATTGGGGACACACTCTTCCCTGTGAGGGTGGGGAGGCCCTGGCACAGGCTGCCCCGAGAAGCTGCAGCTGCCCTGTCCCTGGCAGTGTTCAAAGCCATGCTAGATGAGGCTTGGAGCAACCTGGGCTAGTGGAAGGTATCCATGCCTGTTGTAGTGCATCTAAAATCTTGTTATCTCCCAAGGGTAAAACTCACCTCTGGTTTGTATAATGTTAGTTCCTACCTGAAAACCTTCTTTCCCTTCCCCCCTCCCATTGGCTGTGACCTCCCTGTATCCCCTAATCACCCCTGCCCCCTGGTATAAGAGATAAAACCCAGGGCATTTCGCTCTCTCTCTTGCCCCGGATGGACGACAGACAATAAACCCGGGATTATTCAGCAAGTTTGGGCCTCCTGTGTCTGGATACTTTGAGTCTGTGTTGTATCCACTCCAGGACCCCCTCCGCCGCCTGTGCCCTGAGACCAGCGGGGCTCTCACCACGGGGGGTGGGACAGATGGGTCCCACCAGGAGAAGGATTACAACACATGCCCATGGCAGTGTTGTGGGGCTGGATGAGATTTAAGGTACCCAAAACATTCCATGATTCCTTCTCAACACCCCATCTAAACCCTGCCCTTTGGCAGCGGGAAGCCATTCCCTCTTGTCCTGTCACTTCAGGCCCTTGTCCAAAGTCCCACTCCAGCTCTCCTGGAGCCCCTTTAGGCACAGGAAGGGGCTCTCAGGAGTCCCAGGAGCTTTCTCCAGGCTGAACCCCTCTCAGCTGTCCCAGTCTGCTTCCAGAGCAGTGGAGTTTCAGCCTACTCCTATGTGTCACAGTGGCACTACTTCACACATTCTGTAAGTCAGTTACCATTATTTGGTATTTCATGTACTTCTCTGCAATCCTAAGTGATCATTCCATGAAACGATCTCCATAAATGCAGAAATATTACTGCTCATGATCAGAACCTTTAGAGCCAAACCTGCAAAATTTAGTTCCTCCCCAATAAATCCTTCTCCTAATACAATGGCTGTGACAAGCATGAGCACAGACAGGTACAGAGTGGCATGGAAAAAAACACAGAATCTCCCAAGTCGGCAGGGACACACAAGGGCCATAAAGTCAAACTGCTAGCCCTGCACAGGGAGCCCCAAGAACCCCACAGAAAGAAGGTGCTGTGGGTACTGTTGGCACTCTCCTTCGCACACTGACCTGGACTGGTGGTTGGGTTTTGCAGGAGGAAGCTGCAGGAGAACAGAAGGTGGCTCTGTGGCTACTTGCAGTAACTCCTCCCATGCTTGGGGGCAGTGGATAAAGGAGAGCACGAAGCAACTTGTTGGAAATTTAACAAGTTGGAGATGAAGGCTGATAGAATGGGCTGTCAAGAAGCAGGATTCAGTTCTCCTCCACCTGTCTGCCTGGGCTGTGCCAAAGACACTGTGCTGGCTGCTGCTGCTGCTGCTGATGGGGAGTCCCAGTGGAGTCACTCCCTTCCATGGCCAAAAAACCATCAGAAGGAGAGGAACAGGTGAAAAGGAAGGAGCATGAGGGTCTCAGCCATCCCTGTGCTATGATCAAGGCGGTGGAGGGAGTCTCCAAGAGAAATTTCCCTTTGTCTTGGCCTGAGATCTGCCTCTGTTCTCACTAGTACAAATGGGAGTGACTTTACTAGTTGTGATACACATGCATTTGGTTTTGAGATTCCCAAAAGCTGTCAGACCCCCTTAATGAAGGGAAGAGTCGGATGTGATCACAGCCTGCAGATTCCTCCACACTAAAAAACACTCAACCACGTGGAATATTTAATGTAAGGAAAAGTGCCTGACAGATGAAGCTAGAGGTAAAAACTGCCCCTTTCCCTCTGGATTCATTATAGGACAAGAAACTGGGAGAAGCAGAAACCTGTTTACTCGGACAGCATTTGGTGCCTGTCCATATTATGTTCCATTTCAATAGACTTTTACAGGTTTTTTTACGAACAGAGCAGCAAGAAATCACAGATTCAGACATGCTGTGATCACCACAAAGCCCTACAGATTAAAATAAATAAATAAAAGGACCTGCCTTTCTCCAGAGCCTTTGTGCCTGGTGTGAATCAAGGGCACTGGACCATGCTTGCCCAGTCTAAGCAAAAGGGAACCAGCTCAGTGCTCCCTTTCTCTCTCATGTGCTGTGCCTGGTGCCAGCCCTGCTGATGCCTCAGCACCTGGGGCTGGCTCCATTTGCCTCCCTGGTGCTGACTCCAGTGCTTGTTTTTACGTGTTTTGCCTGCACAGCCAGTTCCCAGGCTGCCTCGCTCAGGTGATCCCTTCCCTGGCTGGACCTGCTCCGCTGCTTTGGGACACTCCCAGGAGCTGAGGCTGCCGAGGGCAGGTAGCACCCAGGAAGGAACTACCTGGGACAAAGCAGGGCTTGATCCCAGAGCCTGGAAAGGGCTGGGAGGACCTGATCTGTTCCCCAGACCCCTCTATGCAAGTACAGACACAAGGTCCTGGGCTTAACCACCTCATCTTTTCACTGCCCTAGATACCACCAAGAAAAGAAAGGCAGCAGAGGCAGACTATTCTTTAGCCCACACTCTGCACAGCCAGCCACAAACCCCTCTGTGCTATCAACACTTGAAGGACTTCCTCCAAATCATGGGCAAGAAATTAATCAAGGCACTTTCAATCCCTGTGATGGGTCTCACCTGGCCTGTACACCACATTCAGTGGTATCACTGACATCTCTTAGGGTGGGCTGTGAAAAAATTTCATGTTTCCAAAATGCCTCAATACATGAAGTCTACAAATCAACTATTTAAAAGAAAATACTTGGCCTCAAAAAAAAAAATAGGAAAGATCCTGGGCAAACAGACTGCTGATGTTCTGGGAGGGTTGGGTTTAGGAGAGGACAGCAATGCCTGAGGGAAAATGACTGGAGCAGACATGGTGACAATGAGACATGGAAAGTGTTAGCTTGCTCTCAAGAAAATGTTGTACTTGGTAAATGATCTGGGTAGAGACCTGTCTCCTCAAACATGGTTTAAGGTGTGGGGTTTTTAATTCTGCAGTGTGTGATGGAAGGACAAGCCAGTGCCTTCTGATCTTGCTGCAGAGGAAGAACCTGTATGAACAGCAAGACATGCTCATCCTCTTCAGAAGCTGCTTCTACATGTACTCATTTTCCATCCTAAGGGTTGGACTTCTCCTGAAAAGGATCTTGGCAGTCTCACAGGGGTGCAGCATATGAAGTTTTGATGTGCAGCCCAGAATTTCCTACTTTGGCCAGAACACGTGGCCATGGAATTGTACAAGAGCTGGGGCAAAGAGGAAGCTGCCCAGAGAAGCTGTGGCTTCCTCATCCCTGGAAGTGTCCAAGGCCACATTGGATGGGGCTTGGAGCAACCTGGGATAGTGGATGGTGTCCACGCCAGGGGTTTGGAGGAGATGGTCTTAAAGGTCCTTTTCAACCCAAACCATTCTGTGGCTGCATGATAATGGATGCTGGACACCTTCCCATGAACTGCTCTTCTCGCCAAACAGGGCTCAGGCACATTCCTCAGAACAGGACAGTGAATTATGGACAATAACCTGGACTTGTTTTTAGCTACAACTGCCTCTGCCAAGTCCTAATTCTTATTTTTTCTCTTTCAATTCTCCTCTCTGTATTTCATGCTGAGTCTTACTGTGTTCTTCTCAATGTCCTCTTCAGGCAGCAGGCTCAAAGCCTGGGTTACTGTCACAACTTCTGTTTGGGATTTGTTACTCCTGTTACAATGCCATATAATGCTCCCAGACCTTCCCCTATGGTCATCTGAACAGCTGATCACTCCATGTTAATCATCTGAGAGGATGTCACCCCATTCTTCACTCTGGATTGTCATACATGGATCACAGTCATCATTTAAAAAAAAACAAACCAGTACCTCTGCCAGCTGCTAGGAGTTTCACTTCAGAAGTTTTGGCCACCAGATGAGAAATTGCTTCAATTAATCAATTTTTCACTGAGCTTGCAGAGATCACAGCTGCACCTTCCATGCTCATACCTGTGGCAGCTGACCCTGATAAATGGCTCCAAGAACTCTTTCTGTGTCTCAGGTGAGTAGTGAATGCCCTGAATGCTACAGGCATGTGGCAGAGTGGAACTGGGAACCTGGTCTGCACCTCCAACACCCACTGGACTCTCATCTCTACTTATTAGGGCAAGGGATCCCATAGAACATTCTTTGCTAGAGAATCAGGAAAGTGGCCAGACATTCAGAATATCCAGGGGATCTTTCTGCAGGCCAGAGGAAGGGAAAAGTGGCAGAAGAATTACATGTTGTAATTTTCTTTGTGAAGTGGTTACTGAGACACCTGTCAACATGTCCCACAGTGACAGCATGTGAACCTGTCAGCCTTAACTGTCCCATGCAGCAAGGGTACAGAATGGACAGGGAAAACTGAGCTGTGGGGAGTCACCAGTGCAAAACCTGATGTTTACAGCAGCTGGAAATTAAATGTCATCCTGTGTGCAAAAGGTGTCTCTTAGCAGATTATCTGAATAATCATGGAACCCTTTGGGTTGGAAAAGCCCCCTGAGACCCTCAAGTCCAACTGCTCTCTCAGCACTGCCAAGGTCACCACTAACCCATGTCCCCAGGCAGCACATCTACGATAGCAATGCTCATGCCAAAGTCACTATTCTTCAGCCAATTCCTTTCCCTGGATTTTTATTCAAAAGGTTGCAAGTATAAGGAAGTCTAAAACAGAGAACTTAAAAAGAAGGACAAACAGCATAAGGTCGAATTTGGAGAAGAACCATGTGCTGCCCTTGACTTTTACTCCCCCCACACACTGTTTTTAGAAGTGCACTCATCAGTCTCCTCTTCCTCATTAAAACTACAGGAATCTCACATATGGGCCTGACAAGCAGTCCAGATGTGTCCCATGTAACCGTAAAATGCAAAGAATTCCAACCCTGCAGGTTTTGGAGATGAATTTCCATTATCTGCAAAGTTGTGGTTGGCAGAAAAATTACGTCTAGAACATGGGTGAATCTGTCCTGAGCTACGACCCTGCTCTGACACAAGCATACAGACATTTCCACACTTATAGAATCCCAGAATCAGGCACTGGTTAGAGTTGGTAAGGACCTTCAAACCCATCTTATTTCACTCCTTTGTTATGGGCAGGGACACTTTCCAATAGACCAGGTTGCTCCCAACCCCATCCAGCCTGACCTTGAAGCTTCCAGGGATGGGGGAACGACAACTTGTTCCTTTGGCATGCAATTTTCCCTAAATCATATGAAGAGCAAGAGGTTTTTTTTCCCCCTCAGAATACTTCTACTGCCAGATCACAGCAAATCCAACTCTCTTTTTACCCCTCAAATGCAACTATAAAGTCCCTCAGGTAAATGGGAGTGAGACCAAAATGAAAACAACTTTCTTCCCCTAAAATTCAGCTCTCATGTGTCCATCTGGGGCTGGGACACACTGTGCCCTTTTGCCTCCTCATCCAGGGAGAACATATGCATAGGGAGCTGGAAACTGGTGTTTAGCACTGCTGTCACTGTACCTGCTCTGGTTTGGGGTAGTTTGCTGCTACTGACCTATTTTTGGCCTCTCTTGCAGCTGAGCTTATTGCAGCTTCCACAGATTAGATGTTTTCAGCAGCAGGATGTGATCAGTACTTGTGTTCCTTCACAGGTGCCTCTTCCCTTTCTAACTGTTGTAGAAGATGGAGATCCCAATCCTCAGGCCAAGCAAGATCCCTAATTGACCCCTATTGACCTTGGCCAATTTAGTGTGAGCAGCACAGAACCATCCCCTTCCTCTCCTCATACACAAATCCTGAGGTCTGTCAGGCTCACAGCTATGGAAACTCAGCAAGTGCTAGCCCGTGTGCCTGTGCACGCCTGTCCACACACATCGGTCCATGCTCCTGCGTGTACGTGCATGACTGTGTCAGGGCTCCTGGGCCGTGTCAGCACTCAGCTGCACACCCAATCCGTGTGTGTGGAATGCAGGGGCCTCGGGAGTTGCTTCCCAGCTCCTCACCCACTGCAGACCTTGGCCCTCACAATACATCCCCTCTGTCCCAATGTCGTGACCATACATCCCCTACAGCGGAGAGGAGGCCAGCTTGGGCTCTGTTATGGAGAGCTCAATCCCGCTGCAAGACTCTTCCCAAAGAACGAGGCTGAGTTTGGGAATATCTGCTCCTCAGGCATTTCTCAAAGGGGAAGGGCCGCAATTGTGTGAAGCGTTTGATAAGCAGTTTTGATCTGAGGACGGAAGGGTCCCTTCCCCTGCCATCCCTGACACAACTGGGACATTCCCTCACCATCTCCAATCCCTGCTGCCTGCACTGGGACATTCTCTCGCTCCCCTTGTCTCTCTCGTCTCCTCCTATCTCCCTTCTCGCCATCATGGCGTGACTGGGAGCTCCTGCCACTGGAGCCTTCTTGCATAGAAGCAACAACCTCCTCCCCGTGGACTGCCTGTGGAATTCCCTGTCCCAGATGCCGGGTGCTCAGCCCCGTGCAGAGGAACAGGACAGACCCACCCCAGCCCTTGCCCTCCACCTCATGCAGCCATAGAGATACCCTAGGAGGTATCTGCCCTTCTCCTACCTTACCAGGGAAGCCGGGCAGGTGGTGGGTAGGTAGTGGGTCACTCTCTGGCTCAGGCGGCCATGCAGGTACCCACGAGGTCTCCACCCTTCTCTACTTTCCCAGGTGAGCTGGGGCAGGTGGTGGGTCACTCTCCGCTCACTTGGACGTGCCTGCAACCTGATTCACCTGGAAGCCAGGCGAGCGAGGCTCCACCCAGGGCAGAGCGGGGGTGAGTAAGAGCGAGAGAAAGGCAAACTCCGGAGAGCTGTTCCCTCCCCAGGCGCGCAGGGAGCCAGAGATAAGGGCTGCGCATTCCTGAGCCGCCGGAGGCCTCTCCCTTCCCGTCTGCCCCGAGCCTGTCAGACCAGCTCGGGACTGGGAGCGGGGCAGGGCAGGGCCGCAGCCCCTGTGCTGTCCCGGCCCTTGGCATGGACCCTCAGCACAGCCCGGGGCGCAGACCTTCACCCTCAGCGCCGGGCAGGGCCCCTGGCCGCTGCCCCCAGCTCGGTCGTAGCCTTGCGGCTCTCAAGAAGGGGGATTTGGGCTCCGAGGGCACTTCTCGTGCTCTGGGTCTGTAGGGGACAAACGAGCAGCAGCTCCTAGGCAGTGACACCGTGGCACCAGGAGGGGTCGGGGGCAGCGCCCTCTCCGCTGTGCCCGCCGTGTGGGACTGTGTCCGCCGTGTCCCTGGGGGTGCTGGGAAAGGGGGTCTGAGGCCCATAGCCGTGGCCTCCTGCCCACCCCCGTCACCGTCTCCGCTCAGCCGGGGCCCCGCGGGCAGGGAAGGGTTAAGCGAGATTCCCCGCAGCCCCGGGCGTGGCAGTGCCTGTTCCACCTTTCATGTCCCAGCTCGTCCCGCCCGGCAGCCGCCGCCGCCGTGAGGGCCGGGCCGGCGCTGACTCAGGCGGGGGTGGGGGAGGCGCCACGGCGGGGAGGCGGGAAGGGAAGGGAAGGGACGGGCGCGGGGCTGAGGGGTCCCAGCGTGAGGGAGCGGCGAGCTCCGTGTGCCGGGCACTGCGGAGCTATCTCCAGTCTGAGGGCAGGTTTCAGCCTGCTCACGAAAAGGACATTGAGGGGCTGGAACGCGTCCAGAGAAGGGAACAGAGCTGGGGAGCAGTCTGGAGCACCAGGAGCGGCTGAAGGAGCTGCGGGGGCTCAGCCTGGAGAAAAGGGGGTTCAGGAGGGACCTTCTCGCTCTCCACGACTCCATAACAGGAGGGTAGAGCCAGGTGGGGGTCAGGCTCTGCTTCCAGAAAATAAATGACAGGACGAGAGGTCATGCCCTCCACTTGCACCAGAAGAGGTTTAGGTGGGATATTTGGAAGATTCCTCCTGCAAAGGGCTGTCCAGCCCTGGCACAGCTGCCCAGGGCAATGGTGGAGTCCCCATCCCTAAGGAGATTTATCAGTGGTGTGAATGTGGCACTTGGGGACATGGACTAGTGGTGGTCTTGGGAATGCTGGGGGAGCAGTTGGACTTGGTGACCATTGAATCATGGAACAGTTTGGGTTGGATGGGACCTTACACCTCATCCAGTTTCACCTCCCTGCCATGGACACCTTCCACTAGTTCAGGTTGCTCCAAGCCCTGTCCAACCTGGCCTTGAACACTGCCAGGGATGTGGCAGCTGCAGCTTCTCTGGGCAGCCTGTGCCAGGGCCACATCACCCTGACGGGGAAGGATTTCTTCCCAACATCCCAACTAAACTCACCTCTGGCAGTGGGAAGCTATTCCCCTCTGTCCTGGCCCTTATCCAAAGTCCAGATCTCTTCAACCAGCCCCTTCAGGCACTGGCATCAAGGTAACAATTCATCATCTGCTTGGCTTCTCTTCCCATGGACAGAACACTCCAGCTCTCTAATGGAATGTAGTGTCTCTGTTTACATCTTTGATATTATAATACCTTTTCTGTCATCAGGAAATGGCAAAGGATCTGTTTTGAGGCCCCAAAAACAATGACATTTCTGGTAGTGTCATGACTGTGATATGGCCATTTGAGGCAGGATCTATCAGGCTGAACACTGGGGACTACTACAGAGGTGGCTGCATCAGCACCAGCCATCCCATGCTCATCCCATAGATCTTGTAATGGTGTCACTATGTACATAGGGCAATTCAGACCTTCCAGACCAGGAAGATGAACTGTAGCTGAACCCCACCGGACACAAGAGAGCTACACCATCTATCTGATCTCTCACATATACATTTACATTGGATAAGCAGTACCCCTGGTCTGAAGCTGTGATTCAGAACGAGCTGAACCAATCCTGCCTGTAAGGAAAGCCAGTTTCAACATGAGTTTGTATCTTTTCCCTGTATGATACTGAAATACAAGTTGGTGAAATCCCTCAGAAAGTCAGGTTTAATTGGTTTTCTACAAGGTTTCAGTGTGTGGCTTTACAACCCTTTTATCCTTAAAGAATGATGACTTGTAATAAGAGTCTGGAATGAGCTCTAAAGAAACTTAAAATCTTTTAGATTCTATCAGCCAGCAAGGACCTGTGTGAATTATTCTGAGATGTTATTACAGGAGGGAAATCCCAGTGAAAATACATTGGCCTTCACAGAGTATGTGGTCAGAACTACTCCCTACACTCCCGTTTCAGCCTTTATCTCACACCAGTTTAATCTACTTCATTAAGTCTCATAACCTGTATTTGACTAAAGTATTTCTCAGTAACGTAAATACAATTATCACCTTTAGTCTTCTCACTGTTAAATAGAAAACACTTAAAATCTCTCATTTTCTCTTTTCCCCATCACTTAAATGGTATTTGCAGACCTTTTCTGTTCCAGCTTTTCAAAACTAACTTTCAAATCTGAATATCAAACAGGATGCTTTTACTTTCAGTTTCACTACTGCTGTATACACAAATACATCACCAACCTTTTATTAGAGTAGGTTTGCTTTCTCCTGAGCCAATTTCTTCTGGGCTCCAGACTCAATATCACTTGGAATTGCTAATTTTAAAGGTATTCCTAATGCAATAAAAAGGCCTGCATCCTTCCACTTGGGTATTAGTAATAAAGTTTTGCTGATTTTCTATTCTGAATGTTGTTTGTGTTTATTTTCTTGTTTTATTTCCAAGATGATATTGGTTATTTTAGAGAATCTTCACTGTAAATGCAATGTACGTGTGTAAGTGGTGTTTGTTTGGTTTTCATGAATTACAATGTGTTTGCATTGTTACACTGGATTAGTGCAGTAAACTGGGTAATTACTGTTTGTTACCAGTGTCTTACTAGGCTTCCTCTGCCAATGGACTGCAAACAAAGGACACTCGTGTCCCAGATTGATGATGTCTAGATTAATGACACAGGGTAAAACAAAGCATGTGCAATGAGTGTGAGACCTAATTTCAGATTGTGGTAGCTGCTTCTGCTGGGACTGCAGCTCTCGAAGCCAGCAGAGCAGTGAGCACCCTGAGTGGGTGGGCAGCAGCAGGGGGAACACCGTGAGTGGGTGGGCACAGTTCTCCCCAGGAACCAACACAGCATGTGTGTTGGACCCGTCACATGCTGGGGTACTGTTCTAGCCCTCAGATTTGGCAACAGCTTGAACAGGAGCACTGCAAGGGGTCTCAGCACTTATCAGGAGGGGGACTGCAAAATTTGCATCCTCAAGTGCCAGAGAATTCAAAACACATGGGGATATGGCACTCAAGCACATGGTTTAGTGGTGAACGTGGTGGTGGTGCTGGGCTGGTGGCTGGTCATGATGCTCTTACAGGTCTGTTGTGACTGAAATGATTCTGTGATTCCATTATTTTAAAACTGAAATAATGGAAATCTGACCTGATGGGAGCTTGGATTCTGATAGATTTAGATGGGATACCCTGTGAGGGTGGTAAGGCCCTGGCACAGGTTGCCCAGAGCAGCTGTGGCTGCCCCATCCCTGGTAGTGCCCAAGGCCAGGTTGGACAGGGCTTAGAGCAGCCTGGGATAGTGGAAGGTGTCCCTGCCCATGGCAGGGGTGGGACTGGATGGGCTTTGAGGTCCCTTCCTACCCAAAACATTCCATGAGTCTGTGATTACCACACTCAGCCCCTGGCTCCATCCACCACGGAGCAGGTGACCCACTGTAATTGCTGACAGAATGCAAGGAACAGACACATTACCCACAGGCACCACAAGCAGAGACAAGGTAATCTGGAGAACAGGAACTCATTCCTGAGTCGCTTCTTTAGCAGTGCAGACCTATGGGCTCTTTGATAACAGAGAAAGTGCTGAATCTTCTCCTTGACTCCACAATGGTGGCTCATCCCAGCTGCCACTCTTGGTTTGATATGTTCAGGCTCTGCATTTGTACATATCAGATTATCTGGGTTAAGTGCAGCTTTGCTTTCACCCTTTATCTATCTGCTGTTTTAATATCATCTGCCAGTTTTTATGCCAGCTCAGTTTCAAGGAGTCCCAGGCACTGACTGGCACTGAGCACTGAGCTGATTTTTTCTGCAGTGACTGCAGACTTGGTCACTCGACTCACAGGTCCCTAATCCAATTCCCACCCCCTGCTGTGCTGACAGAATTGGAAAAGTCTCTTCAGTGGTTGCACAAGTCATCCTCCTCTTGTTCGTCACAGTGACTTTTTACTGTAAAAAACTTTACAATATTTACAAACCACATTATTCTAACAAACAGAACGGACATCTGATTGGAACTCTGGGAGTTGGAACAGGAATGTGGTCTTGCAGAGTTTCACTGTTAGAAGTTGTTTGGTTTTTTAAAGAAAACTGCCTTCAATTAATGGGGCTGATGGGGAATAATCTGTGAAGAAACAGTGTTATATTTATACAGCAGCACTGTTTAGGAACCAGGGGACGGAGTTGTTGTAAGGGTTTGCTGGTTTTTTGTTTATCAGTGTTCAGCCCTGATGGCCATCCTTTCCTTCTGGTGGAAAACCCAAGGGTTCTTGACTAAGGAAGGTCCCTGAGATCAGGTAACCTGGCCTTAACCTCTGACCACACTGGAGGGTCCCCCATGCAGACAGGAGGGATTCAGAACACCCAGCATGACCTGATTAAGAGAAAATCCGGACCTGCTTGGCTGGGCTAGTTAATGTTCCCCCACAGGAGCAAGGATATTCAGGGTGAGAGCTCATCCCTGCACTGGCAGAACCTCTGTCTTCAACAGTCATGGGATACACATTTTAATTTCTAGTCCACACTCGTCTAAAACTTCTTTATGAGGGGATGAGGTGCAGACACTGATCTCTTCTCTGTGGTCACTGGTGACAGGATCCAAGGGAATGGCCTGAAATTGTGTCAGGGAAGGTTAGGCTGGAAAAAAGTTTAGAAAAAGGTTCTTCACCCAGAGGGTGGTTGGGGACTGGAATGAGCACTCAGAGCAGTGGTCACAGCACCAAGCCTGACAAGAGTTCAGCAGGTGTTTGGACAACACTCTGGCCTATGCTGTGAGCCTTGGGATGGTCCTGTGCAGTAGCAGCAGCTGGACACGATGATCCTTGTGGATCCCTTGTGATCCTTGTGGGTCCCTTGTGATCCTTGTGGGTACATTGTGATCCTTGTGGGT
>NC_031769.1:150052457-150052857 GCF_001522545.3 Parus major
CCTGGTGGGTACCTTCCAACTCAGCTTATTCTGTGATTCCGTCATTCATACAAACTAGTGCTGTAGCGCCTAGAGAAGGCCAACAAGATTTTGCAGTCAGGTGGATTGTGTGTCTCCTCTGTCCTCCCTGAAAAGAAACGGCCTCACTGCACAGCGGGTCCTGATTTAGAATGTTGGTTTAAAGTTACTACAGGATTCACAACTGCAGGTAAATAAATGGTTTGTGAAGGCAGAGAACTGCACCGTTCATCAGCGGTGCGCAGCACGGGCCCTGAGCCGCTCCCGGAGCAATTTCAATCCGCCCGCTCCAAGATCTTCAACCGGGCTCCGCTCGCCCCTCACCGGGCTCGGCCCGGGCCCGGCTGCGCCTGTCACTGCTGCGTCACTGCTGCGTCACTGC
>NC_031769.1:150053434-150073691 GCF_001522545.3 Parus major
CCCGGCGGTGCCGCCTGTCCTGCACAGCCAGGCCCGGCCCGGTGTCAGACCAAGTCGTCGTTGTTCAGCCACGCGGCCGGTGCCCGCCCAGCCCTGGGCCCCGCCGGGAGATGCAGCTGTTCCTAACTCCTCCACCAACACGGCTAATACACATGGAGATGTGATGCACCAGCGGATAAGGACCTGAAGCCAGTGAGGTGGCTTTGCCCAAGGCCCAAAGATGGGCAAAGCAAATTTCTCTGGTGGTGGCAGTGGTACCTGTGGCATGGGAGCTCCAGCAATGCTCTGGCTTTGGGGTCTTTTGATGCTCCTTGTTGACAGAATCAACAAAAACCACGTGTAGCAGCAGCAAAAATAGGACTGAGTTACAACCACAGCTTCATCTCCTCCAGCAATTTGTCTCCAAAAGCAGCTGGTGGTCAGTGGGCAAGGCTGGAAACCAACATTCTCCAGCCTCCCGTCATCCCATGTGTTCCAAGGGCCAGGGTTCTCAGAGATAAGAAACAGGTAAATTTGTTGTGGTTTGCAGCTTCCATGACAGCCCCTCCTCTCTGTCGGCAGACAGTCTCTGAACAGAATCCTACAGTTATTCCAGACACCTGCCTGCTGTTATTTATTGAGGGAAATGCAGGGAAAGGAACACCATCCCTCACCTCACGTACCAATACCAGACAGGATTGACTCCTGAAAACAAGAAAACTTGCATTTAGCAGGATCAGAGGGGCAGGCTGTGCAGGTTCACACACTGAGTTTTGCCCAGATATGACATTTCCTACCCCTCCGTCTCCCCGAGCCTGTCTGTGAATTGCTGCTGCTACATGAGGCTGTCAGCTGCAAGAGTGTTTCTTGCAAACCTTCCAACCCAGCCAGCTGTGCTCTGGTCTTTGCCAGTGCAACCCTGGAGATCTTTGCATTCTCTCTATATATTGAGCTGGGTTATTTCTGTTCCTATTTATATAAAAATCATATAATCATAGCATGGTTTGTATTGGAAGGGGTCTTAAAGACCATCTAGTTCCAACCCTACATGAATACTTCCTAAACAAAGTTTCCATTCATGATGTTTCTGTGTTTACTTTTGTCTGAAGGTGTAACTACTTCCCATTACCTAATCAGGGTTCAGTTGTGGTAGGCAAATTATACACACTGAGAGAAACGTGGTAGTAAACCTGGCCCAGGGAAACGAAGTGAGGAGAGAATAGACATGTTAAATGGAGCAAAGGACCAGTGTAGTGTACTGTGAAGATTGCAGTTCAGACTCCTGAACCCTGATGTTGACCAAGGACAAGGCTGTTCCTGAGGTAGGACATGGCATAGCCAAGGCCCCTTCTCCAGCTCTACCTGTCACACAGGTGGAAGAAGGAGGCTGAGGTCTGGCACTACCCTGGCTCTGGGAAAAGCAAATCCACCCTCTCCTGAGCCTGCTCCTCTTTCCCTGAGGTGGCACAGCCTGGTGCCCATCCATTGAACCAGACTCAGGAAAACCTGACTGAGCTACAGGAAATGGGGTTGGTTTTTACCAGCCAAACTATTTTTAAAAACTTTAATAATGTAAACAAAATACTGCTGTTGTTGTTTTGTTTGGGGTTTTTTTTTGGGTTTTTGTTTGTTTGTTTGTTTTGGGGGGTTTTTGTTGGTTTTGTTTTTTAAACACAGCCAAGATAAGGAAAGCCAAGAGACTGAAGATCTTGCTGGTATCACTGTGTTTCATATTACATTTTTTTTTGCCTCATCCCTGAATATTGATATTCCCACAGCTGGCAGTAATTCCTGCTCCTAAAAGCAGGAACACTAGGAGCATCATTGCTGGATTATGCAGTGAGTAACAACCACCACCAAAGTGCTGAAACTGAAACTGCAGACTTCACACAGGGCAAATCACTGTCACTAAAGGCTCTAAAATGTAAAGTAAACTTTATTATCCTTGAACCACAAAATAGATTTCTTTGGTTGTACAAATTTCACTAGTTACAGTCTTGCTGCGCTAATTTTCCCTCTGAGTCTCTTGGGAGAGAACGGGAGAGAATCCAGAGCCTGGCACCAGGTACCGCACAGGAAAAGAAGAGAAGAATCACAAGTTAGTCACCAAAACCCAGCCAGGATTGTTTCCAAAACTGCTGTTGTTAAAAAGCAAATGCTAAAATTAGATTTAAAAAGGAAAAGCTCAAATTGCTGATGATGGAAGCAGCTGCAGCTGCAGTGTGAGATTATCAGTTCCTCCTTCACAAGTTTGTAAAATCAAAACATACAGAGTCAGTTAAAATGATCTGCTGGATTTTGGCATGAAAGGAGATGCTCAACTAAAAAACTGCACCCAAAAAACTGCATCCAGCTCTTTCCTTCAGCAAATGCACAAGCAGATGTGCCTGTCACTGCCCAGCCACTGTGAGGCTCGAGGTCCAACCCTGGTCTTACTGGGGAGTCAGAGAGCACCAAAGGACAAGGAATGGGATTGTGCTGAGCTTGAACCTTCCTCACGGTTAGAGGCAGTGAAAAAAAACCAAAAAGAAAAGGGTTGTTTCCCCTCACTAGTGGCAGCAGAAGCTGATGGCAGAGTCAGGAGCAGCAGCTGTGACCTCCACATCTGCAGAGCTCACATGATACAGAATCTGCTCACAGCCCTTGTTCCACATGTGGAAACCAGGACTCACACCCCCACTCATTTCTCATTTTCCTTTTTCCCTCTTGCGTGGCCAAACGTGCATTTTCCCTGTCTTCCATGGAAAGGGGCCTGAAGCCAATGAGCTGGCAGAGTGGAACTGTGTAGTTATTGCAAGGCACAGGCCAGCCCCATCCTGCTGTGTGGTGCTCCTGGTGCTCCCTGCCAGCCCACACCAGCACCCTGACACCCCACTCCAGCCTCAGCCAGCGTGGACACCGTGGACTCCCCACCAGTGTCTCCCAAGTCAAAGATCCTGTAACTCCCAACCTGACCCGAGCAACGCCACGTTCCACCCATCCCCAGTTCCTGAACTCTACCCACTAAGGTACCTGCTGTCACACCTCCCACCTCTGCCACCGTCTCCTACCCCAATTGTCCTGCTCCCCCCTGCTGTCACACACCCCCTACACCCCTGCTAAGGCTGCTGGCTCCATCCCATTCCTGCCCCAGTTGACCAGTTCAGCCCCAGTGCTACAGGAGAGACCTGTTGTAGACAACCCTCCAGTTGTGGGCTCATGGAGTGGCTCACACCGTGTGTGACAAAGGGGTGTGACCGACCAGGGAGGGACCTGTCCCCAGGACAGTGCAAAGCCCCGGCAGGAGCACTGTCCCACCAAGACAGAGGCAGGTGGTGGAGAGCTGGCTCTGTTTTCCTTAAGCACAGAGTGTCAGTGGCAGAGGGAGGCACTTTGCTGGAATTCTGGTGGGGTTTTTTTCTTTTTTTTCCTTATTTTTGCCTCCAAGCTTCCCATTCCCAAACACTCCCAAAGGGAAGTGAGGTGACACAGTGCAGGAGGTGGGAGGAGATGCTTTTTGGCAAAAGACTGGAAACTAAATAGGAGTAAAGGCAGGTTGGACCTTTCTCCTGATTCCCACCAGAGGAGAAGCTCCTTTTAACCACTACAAAACCCAAGTTGAGGCAGTAACTGCTGGAGCCCAACACACTTTCACACTCCTACATTCTCCCTGTCCTACCCTTCCCCACACACAATATTTACAGGCTAACAAGCTGCCCACTGTCCTGGCCACCCTTCCTCTCCATCTGCCAGCAGTCAGTCCAGTGTTGTCCCAGTTTTGGGATGTGCCCCAGTAGACTGTTGGATGAGAAACGAGGGCGATTCACAGCCTCAGAGGAGTCAGTTGGCCACAGAGCTCCCGGGAAGCCCAGGTTCCATCCAGAGTCTGTAGGCAGGGTGGCAGCCTGGTGCTGTCCCTGGAGCACAGGAAGCTCAGAAGGGCTGTGCCAGGCCAGTCCATTGCCCAGGTGTGTCGGGTCACCTATGTGGGGACAGCGGTCTCCAAACTGCGCCGGCTGTGCCGGAGCTTCCGCTTGTTGCTGTACAGGGCCATGTCCTCCAGGGCTGAGGGAGCTGGTGCTGATGGATCCCGAGTTCCCAACGTCTCCTCTTCCTCTGGCTGCCCATCCTGCTCCCGGAGAACTGCACAACAAGAGATGGTTAGATCTGAAGACAAAGCACTGGGTTAAGTTAGGTAAGATACTGAGAAGAAATCCTTTCCTGTGAAGGTGCTGAGGCCCTAGCACAGGCTGCCCAGAGAAGCTGTGGCTTGCACCAACGTGGTCTAGTGGAAGGTGTCCCTGCACAAGACAGGGGGTGGGACTGGGTGATCTGTAAAATCCCTTCCTAACCAAACCATTCTGTGATTCTGGCAGCACACAGCTGGCACAGTTAATGCAGATGTTACAGCTATCATAGGATTACAGAATGGTTTGTGTAAGAACCTTAAAGGTCATCTCATTCCGACCCCTGCCATAGGCAAGGACACCTTTCACTAGATCAGGTTGCTCCAAGCCCTGTCCAACCTGGCCTTGCAGACTTTCAGGGAGTGTTCCAGGGTATCCCCAGGTACTAGAACTGGGCCAGCACTGGTCTCAGTCACTCACAGTAACTCCATGCCCAGAACTTCCTGGTGACCTGTAGCTCATGTAGTGACCACTGTGGATCCTGGGAAGGAAGCACCACGTGTAAGACGACACCTGCCTGTAACACCCATCATTCACTGAACACGACTGGAAGTGCCAAGCTATATGAAAAGTCAAGTGTCCTGAAATGCTGCCCTCCAGACCATGGACCCACCCTGACTCAGTCCTGTAGGGGCTGAGGGGTCCCTCTGTCAGGGAGGGGGAGGAGCATTTTTGGTCACAGACTGGCCCAGCTGGTCAGGAGGGCTTTTAACTTATGGGCACCACAGAGACTTAGTGGGACAGCTCCTGTGCCTGAAGTGTTGGAATGGGAGGATCTAGACCCTTAGAGAAGGACAGGGGCAATGAGGTGGGGCTCACCCTGTGTGTCAGTGCTCAGCTGGATGCAGGGAGCTGCACCTGAGAGGCTTGAGGAGCTGAGCAGAGCTCACAGATCAGGACTACAGGGACAGGTGACATTCCTGGCCAGGAAGACTCAGGGGATGAGATCTCCCCTCAGAGACAGATGGGAGCAGCCTCACATTATCCTTGGTCCTTGGGGCAGGGGGGTGGGGAATTCAACCACCCCAGTATCTGCTGGAAGGACAACCCAGGAGAGCACAGGCAATCCATAAGCTTCAAGCACAAATGGGCTCCTGGCAAAGCTCTCTAAAGCCTTTGGATGCAGCAGAGAACCTCAAATAGAACCTCAATCTTTGAAGATCTGTCAGCCAAGGCTCACTCAAGGCTGAGCTGTGCCCAGTGTCCCACCCTCTGCTCCAGGTGCAGGTCTCTGGCAGTGGGACACCATTCCCTCTTGTCCTGTCACTCCAGGCCCATAGAAAAAGTCCCTCTCCAGCTCTCCTGGAGCTGCTTTAGGCTCTCCAGAGCCTTCTCTTCTGAAGGCTGAACACTCCCAGCCCTCCTAGCCTGTGCAACACCTCCAGAGAACGCTGGGGGTTGAAGCAGGTGACTGATCCTCAGACAAGGCACTATAAAAGCAACACATGAGCACATGAAGATAAAAATCCAGCCTGGGTGGGTGGGGGAGGAAGTCCCATGGCTCAGAGAGAAGTCAGTCCTTTTAGACCCTCTTAGGCCAAAGGAGCCCCCAGACATGCAGGTTTAGTGATCCCCACACAGCACACTAAGCTTTAAAAATATCTGGATTATACTCTGGGAAAAGCTCTACTGAAAACAAGTGGGGCAGCTTTGGTGGGCAAATAAATAATCCCAGCACAGGAAAAGGGCAGGAAGGTGCTGCCCCAGGACCCAGCAGGCAGCACTCGTACCTGGGTCAGTATCTTGCAGTTGAGGAGGAGGAGTGATGAAGGTTGTATCAGGAGAGACTACTGATGCCATCAAGCTGTATCTGAGTCAAATGAAGCTCATTTATAACAAAATGCATCATGATCCATACAGTTGAGGGGTAAAATTACATGGAAGGGGCAATTTACTGCAGATGGGAATAGATTCAAGAAAGAGAAAATTCTAAAACCAAAGCCTCTGGCTTAGAAAGTGCAAATCCCCTGATGGCTGCAGCCTGCAGCAGTTCTAGAAGGAACTACTTTGGGCATTTCTTCTTTTGTGGCCTTGTCTGGCACTCTCAGTGGCTCCCATCACACCCCAGATCGGCCAGAACCTTGTGCCGACTCAGTAAATTCATTTTTACACTACTTGATGACGTTTAAGCTCAATAAGAGAAGTAGAATCCTGATTGCCTAAAAGAAATGCCCCGTCCTTGAATGAGATGATGGTTCTATAGGCATCAGCAGATATTTCTGTATATACTGGTAACTTCCCAGCAATGCCATTTCACTTTGAAATGAAGTTTAGGTATTGGAAAAGATGGGAGAACACAATTCAGAACTTCCTCTCCTCCAGCAGAAACTGCAGGCAGTCCTGGTCCCCTCCTTACACCGATGAAATAAAAGAAGTCTGGATGAGTGTGGGAATTATTCCCACAAGGAGGAACCAGGATTTGCTGGCCTGGAAAGAAGGGAATTGCTGCTCTGTTGGCTGACGTGACTGGAACAGACAGAGCAAGCGAGACACAGTCACTCACTGCATCCCAGAAGATGCAAGGGAGTTACCAAGAAACAATTACAGTAAATAAAATGCCTCATTGTGGAACTTGATATCACAACACTCCATGGAAGGTTAAAAAATATCTCCATTTTTTCCATTCCATTGCTCATTCCATTGCTGATGAAGACACAACACCTAGTTCAAGACGTGCCTACACAACAGGTGAGCCCAGAAAACTGAATATTCATCTATACAAACTCATTTTCCCTGTTTCTTATGGTCTTACCCTAAGAACCAATTTCCAACCAAACAGGATCCTGGTGTATCCTGAGCCAGCAAAGACCTCACCTACATGTTCCTATCCTGAGAGAAAACAGGAAATACTGCAGGAAAGCACAGGCATTGCCACTGGTATGAATCCAGAGATTCTAGTTTTGTGAAATGTTGGCATTTTGGAGGAAAAGAACTTGTGAAATTCAAGTCTAGAGAAGAGAATGATGGATGCAAGTCTTTGGAGTAGTGATGTGGCTAAAAAGGCTGGACAGGAATAAATTAAAGCCACAAGAGGGCAGAGAGAACACATTTGGTTCCTCTGAGTGTAAGAGCTGCAAAGTTCATTATCCAACAGCAGGTGCAGGATGAGGAGGCACCTGCTGCAAACAACAGGCAGCCCAGGTGGGCAGCCTCTCACACCCCACAAGGTTTCCAGTAACAGGAGCAACACACAGTCATCAAGGGAATTTCTGGAACCTGAGGGCTGCAGGATTTGGAACCAAAAGTCTCCAGGTGATCTGGAAGTTATGCCAGAACAGGAGCACACTGCTTGGTTCCACCTTAAAAAGGCTGCTCTGCAGTTCAGTAACTCCACAGCCTCATGGAAACCTTGGAATAAAGGTTTTTAAAAACATTTAAGAGACAGTGACCATGAAGTTAGACCAAAGAAAGGAAGGAACTGTTTCTGCATGGACAAGAGGACAAGGGTGTGCTGGGAGGAGTGAGATGCCACCACGTTCCTGCAGTTGGATTTTCTCACAGTTCCTGATACAATGGTTTGCTAGCACAAAGTTTAAGAATTGCTGTGAGTCCAAAAGCCATAATTACATGATCCAGGACAATTCTGATTACGTTGGCTGGAATGCTGCACTGCCTGGGAGAATGAGATGGGATCTCTCTAAAAAAGCCAGGAGAGCTTGGTCCCATGCCAAGAGAGCTTACTGGCATCCTCACCTGCCATCCTTTCCAGATGAGGTGGGAAAACTGTTCCAGCAAAAGGGGCACGAAACAGCCCCTGAACGATGGAAATCATGCACCTGCAACAGCTGATAGATGCCAAAACTTCCCTGCCACATCCTACCACCACTCTGCCCCAGGACACAAAACTGGAGAAAACCAGGCATGCTTGTAACACAGCACACTGGAAAAGTTAGCCATCACTGAAGCACAATGCAAATATCCTACCCAAAATGAACGTGGTGAGCGTGGAGTTTTCATTCTACAACAGACAAAACATAACATTGCTTCAAGCAACAGAAGGTAAAGTCCTCAGGGTGGTTCCACAAGTTGAGGAGAACGCTCTAGGAGCACAGCAGAGAGCGAGTAGTGCAGCCACGACTCCTTTGGCCTGGGCTTACCTGAGTTATTCCGGTCATCGACGTATCTGAGGTCATCAGCTGCATCAGGGGACTGGAAGAGAACAGCAAATGTGATCATTCACACCTGCAACACCTGTGCCCAGTAATTCCCCACCTCCACCTTCCTACACCCTACAGAGAACCTGCTGCCCTCAGGCATTGGCACTGCCACAGTGGGGACGAATCCCTCGTGCCTGAGCCAAGCATCCACTGCCTGGCCTGTGTGTAGGAAGGAGAGGAAGTAATACAAAAGGCAGGAAGTGGAGGGTGAAGAAAAAGACCTTAAGCTGAAAGAGAGATTTATGTTAGATATGAGAGAGAAATCTTTCCCTGTGAGTGGTGAGGTCCTGGCACAGGTTTCCCAGAGCAGCTGTGGCCCCATCCCTGGATGTGCTCAAGGCCAGGCTGGATGGAGCTTGGAGTACCCTGGAACAGTGGAAGGTGTCCCTGCCCATGGCAGGGGGTGAAATGAGATAAACTTTAAGGTCCCTCCAAACCCAAACCATCCCAGGATTCTATGAAGTATTGCACCACTGAGAGGCCCACAGGATTTGGAGGAGCAGCCTCCTTTGGAGGCACCTTTTCAGCTGTATGAAGAGCCAGTGCTGCACCTGGGGAAATTTGGGTGCTCTGGAGCTGCCACAGGGCTCAAGCCCTGTCCCTCAGTGCACCTGGAACAGAACCTGGAGAGGGGCACATCCCAAAGGAAGGCACTCCAAGAAGATGATGAATGACTTCCAGGAGCAGAGCAATACCACAAGGGACAGGTGTCAGTGAAGAACAGACACCAAATAAAGTAAAACTGTCTGAGAATTCTCAACCTGCAGCTCTAGCACAGCCAGTTGGTCACTGGAATGAGGATCCCACCTCGGGCTGGGATCCTGGTGTCCCCACACTGGGGTGAAGCCCAGCGTGGCAGTGCTTGCTGGCTCTCCATGCACAGGTATCTGCTCCATGGTCTGTATAAAAAGCTGTATAAAAGATTGGTTCCCCAAGCAGGGGTCAGGATCAGGGGGTCAGGGTCACCTCCAGCGCGGGCTTTCCATGACAAAGCAGCTTCAAATCAGCCATTTTAGGAAGGAGAAACACCTCAGCATGGCATTCACTCTCAGAACCAGGTGTTTACTCCACAGCTCACTGACAGCAGAACTACAACTGGAGAACAGGCACCCCAGCTGCTCCTCGGGCAGGAACCAGACACATCCCAGCTGCAAATCTGGCATTTGCTAGCCATCATTTCTATAATGATTCCTATAACTTTTCATCCCTTTTAGTTCTCATCTTTCACTTTAAAATATTTCAGGAGCCATTTTGTTGAAGATGCAGATGTTTTATATCTGCAAAGCTTTTGTCATTCATTTTAAAACCATCTGGACCAACTTTTTCTCAGTTCCACTTGGCTGAATCCTCCAATAAGCCCTCAATTTTCAGCAAGACTGGAGTCACTGCCCCTACACAGGCAAGGCCTCTGCAGAGGAGTTCCCCAAATCTCTCAGCCTCAGCTCTTCCCCCAAAGCAAGTCCTGACCTATCTAGAGGTGGCTCAGCATGCAGTTTATACCTGGATTTCGTAAACGGGTTTGGAGGAAGGAATGGCAGCAAATTCCCGGTAGTCAAACTTCTTTTCAGACATTGACTAGAAGGGACAGCAGAAGGGAAGAAACAGAAAAGAGAGAGTGAGGGGAGAGAAACAGATGGAGAAGCAGCAGCAAGCTGAGCAATCTGAGCAGAGATCACAGCAGCAGAGGGACATCCTCAGGGAGAGGCAGGAGTGCCTGGATAGAGCCTGGGACATCCTGGGACACTGCCTTTGGAGCTCTTCTGGTGTCAGGACAGGGGTTTTGAGTCATAGAAGAAACATCATGTGGTCCATGCACATCAAGTCAAGTAGGAAACCTGTTTTTGGGGGGGAAATTCATGGCAAGATTTCTGATAGCTGGAGCAGACTCCGAATTTTGATCCAGGGCTGCATTATGGTGTGACCCAGTAGGACAAGGATCCCTCTGTGCAGCTGCTCCCCACCTGCTTTCCCTGCTTTGTCTCACCAATTCTTACAGTTCTGTGCAACAATGTCCCATGGCATTTACTCAGGGTTAGGAAAAGGAAAATGCTGATTGCAGCTGAAGGTTTGATTTGTGATGTTTAGGAAACATGGGGCCAAAGTTCCTGAAGTGAAGTGAAAGGCCTTCTGAACCCAGGCAATGGCTTTCTGAAGCTGGGGAAAAGCTTTCTGAAGCTGGGGAAAAGCTTTCTGAAGCTGGGGAAAAGCTTTCTGAAGCTGGGGAAAGGCTTTCTGAAGCTGGGGAAAGGCCTTCTGAAGCTGGGAAAAAGCCTTCTGACCATGGTGGGAAACTTTCTGAACAAGGAGGTGAAGAACCACGGAAAGGATGACAGAATAAAACAGGGAAACAGAAAGCAGATGTCACATGGGAGCTGCAATAAAGGGGGTGCCTCTAGCCAGGAGTTTGGCCATGCTCCATCCACTGACCCCCTCACCATTCCCTGCACCAGGTCTGGCTCAAGGATTAAGTGGGGACCCACAGCTCCAAGGCACAGCTGAGTATCCAGGAAAGGTAAAAAAAGCAAGCAGGAGAGTATCATACCAGCCTTCCTGGGGAAGTGACGTTCCTGGGGCTGCAATCTGCAAGAGGTGACAGAAGAGCACAGTTAGTGACAGGCTGGCTGTGTGACATTCACCTCCCCATGCCACCTCCTTCCTCAGCAGCATTTCAGTGTGCTGACACCACACTGAGGGCAGACCCTGCCTTCTGTGCTCCCAACAAACACCTCTTTGCTGCTTTTACAGAAAGTCAGGATGCTGGTTGTGTTTCCACCCTGCTTCCCTGGAACCTCACCGCTACCCCAGGTGCTATCCCATGTTCTACAGCTGGAGAGGGGCACATCCCAAAGGAAGGCACTCCAAGGAGATGATGAATGACTTCCAGGAGCAGAGCAATACCACAAGGGACAGGTGTCAGTGAAGAGCAGACACCAAATAAAGTAAAACTGTCTGAGAATTCTCAACCTGCAGCTCTACCACAGCCAGTTGGTCACTGGAATGACACACCTCGGGCTGGGATCCTGGTGTCCCCACAGTGAGGTGAAGCCCAGCGTGGCAGTGCTGAGAGATGCCACGTGGCCCCAAGGACCTCCCAGCCAGGTTGAAGGAGGGAATTGCTTCCCACAGCTCTGCTTCTGAGCAGGCTAAGCTCCAGGAGCCCTGCCTGTTTCCCCTGGAGGCAGCAGCACAGCTCGGTACCTTCCAGCGGCGTTGGAGACGGTGTCGGAGCAGGTGAAGGTGACTCTGCCAGCTGCTCCAGTGTGCTGCGTTTCTTCCCCTCCTTGGACTTGGCAATAACCATTTGGGCTTTAAGAGCATCCTGTTCCAGTGATTTCATCCTGCCTCAGGAATGGGGAGGAGAGAAGAAGCCATCAGTGTCGCTGAGGGGACAGGTGCCATCTGCGTGCAGCAGGGCACTGCCAGAGCCCGTGGGCTGAAAACAGATGGGTGGAACAAAGCCCCCAGGGGTCCCTGAGGCGGGCAGGAGGACAGCCAGGCTGGCAGGAGGACAGCCAGGCTGGCTGCCATCCCAGACCTCACATGTGTCAAACACACAGAGCCCGAGGATACGGATCAACATGCTGAGGGCAGTCCGAGAGCGCCACACAACAGGACAGTGACCCGAGCTGGGGACAAAACACAAGGATCACACGAGCAGGATCAGTCCTTGGGGGCTTTACTCTCCTCTGTGCTCAGTGTGTTGCACCTTAACCCTCCTCAGCCATCAGAAGATCATGAAAGGCCAGGCTGGATGGGACCCTGAGCAACCTGGTCTAATGGAAGGTGTCCCTGCCCATGGCACAGGGGTGGAACAAGATGATCTTTAAGGTACCTTCCAACCCCACTCTGAGATTCTGTGAAAAGCTGTGAAAAAGTGGGTCCAGCCCTCAGAGATGTCTGTTCCTTTCTCCCCATCAGACAGCCCCAGCATCCCCCCTTGGTTCTCAGGGCAATGGACACCAGGGACCACTCCCATGTCCTCCTGCCCCAGGAGGCCCCAGCTGGGGCACAGGGACACAGACAGGAGCATGCAGCTGTGGGGAGGGGGCTGTGCACACCTGGATTGGCCTCCTGACCCAGGGATTCTCGAGGCGTGACTCTGCACTGGGCTAGAGCTGGCCCCGGGAGCAGGTGCCCACTGCCGGGACTGGTACAGCTTCCTGGCCAGATCCTGCTCGTACTGTTTAATACTGTCTTCAAGAGCTGAGGATCTGAGGAGGAGGAGCAGGAGAAGGAAGAGGAGGAGGAGGAGGAGGAGGAAGAGGAAGAGATGATGGTGATGAACATTGCAGCAGACGAGAACAGGAAAAGAAAGAAACAGATACAGGAACATACCCGGGTGATGGGGAAATAGGGGTCTGACAGGGGCAGCCGTAGCTACACTGGGTCCCAGATCTGATCCTGCCCAAGCCTGGCCACTGCTGAGGCAGCAGGAACCCCTGGGGGCAATCTGGGACTGTACCCAGGAACATCAGCCTCAGGGCTGCCTTCCCCACGTGCTTGGAGGGACCAGGAACCCCACAGCCCCACAGAAAACACTGTGAGGTGGTTAAAGAGCGTGAGAGAGAGTCAGACTGAGTGAGGGGTGTGGGCACACGTGGGACAGTCTCAGCCCACACTGCTCATCTGTTCCGTGCACCTCGGCTCCACCATGGGAAAAGGGGAACAAAATGGCCAAGCACATGACACAGGTTTTGTTGTGGGACACGTGTAACTGAGGCTGAGTGTGTCCCTAAACCAGTGTGTGTGAGGGAGGAAAACTGCCAAAATACTGCTGGGCACCTGCCCCTCAGTGTGCCAGAGCCCCTGAACCTCCCTCTTCCCACCGGACACGGCTCTGGAGTGCAGGGACAAGGGCAATGGCTTCCCACTGCCAGAGGGAAGTCTTAGATGAAATATTGAGAAAAAATCCTTCCCTGTGAGCGTGGGGAGGCCCTGGCACAGACTGCCCAGAGCAGCTGTGGCTGCCCTGTCCCTGGAAGTGTCCAAGGCCAGGTTGGACGGGGCTTGGAGCCAGCCTGGGACAGCAGAAGATGTCCTTGCCTGTGGCAGGAGGTGAAACCAGATGAGCTCTAAGGTCCCTTCCACCCCAACTACTCCATGATTCCATGACTGTGCCAGAGGCTGGGAATGCCCAGAACACGTGTGTGACGTGGGTCTCTGTGTGTGTCTCCACAGAGCATGAGGGGTGCTGGGGGAAGGAGGGGCATCACACATCCTGGCAGAGCACTGATGACACAGGGAGAACAAGGAAAGCCCAAGTAGGTGCAAACTGAGGGTCACAAGTGACAGCACAGAGCAGAGAACTGGAAAGAAGCAGAAGACAGGAGATTAGAAAGGGAGGAACAAACCCAGCAGCACTTGGAAAGAACATGGGTTAGTGGGGCTGAGCCCTGTATGTGGGGCAGTGCAGAATTTCCCCTGCAGCACAGGGGCCTCTGGAGACAGGACCTGATCACCTCACTGTGCCCATTCCAGAGCGAGGAAAGAGGGACCCTGAAACCACTGGATCCTCCTGGGAGATCTGTGGCAGCAGGAATAGTCCCTCCTTGTCGTACAAAAGGGAGCACAGTGACTGAACCAGTGACTGACTGATTCTTGCCCAAATCATCAGCCAGGCCCTTCTCCAGGAGCTGCACAAAAAGCTGGGCCTCGGCACTGGAGCAAAGTGGAGCTGAAGCCCTGCTCTGCCAAACTAAAACCCAGCAAAGTGGGATCTGACAGCTCAGGCAGCTTCTCCTTGCAGGTATTCCCTCCTTGGAAAGGCTCTTCTTTTGCTAACCTCATTTTCCATGGACAAAGCACACTTCAAAGAGAGTGAAGGTCTGGGACGAGAGACCTCTCTTCTGCCCACAGTGGACAAACCCATGGTGCTCCACACTCACTAATCCTCCTGAAGTGTCACGTGAAACTTTTACTGTGCCCTGAGCAATCTCCACTCTCATTCCAAGTCCCAGCTGGCCCAAGACCATGGGCAGATAGAACAAATCACATCACATCACCTAAAAGCATCCTCTTCCCTCCCAGCATTTTTCAGATTTATCTGCTGGCAACACCAAGTTCCTGGAAGAGCAGAGTCCCGAGGCTGGAGGTGCACACCTGGGACAGCAGCAGTGTCCCTGCATGGACTCCACTGCCAAAAGTCTGCATGGCCAACATCCTGTTTCTCCTTTTGACACTTGTCTTAAACAAAGCTTCTATTACAGCATTCCTTGGATACATTCCTGTTCAGGCACGAATCAGAAGTGACAGACCTCAGGAAGCCTTCCCCATCATGTGAGGAATGCACCCTCAGTGGAGGCACGAGGGAGTGAAACCCCTGCATGTCTCACTGGGAAGGGATGACAGATTGGGCACTACCCCTCTCCAAGAACAGTGATGTGGATTTCCAGAAGAGGCCTGACAGGAGGTCTGAAGACCAAGAGGAAGTGAGCGGGATGTCTGACACTGTGGTGCTTGCCCAGCCTCACAGTGATGGCTGCTTTTGGCACTATTTCACACTGACAGCTTTTCCTGAGACAGAGATGTGGTTCCAGCCCTCTCCAAACACCTGCAGCACGAGGGACTTGGTGGTCTGTCCATCCAGCCTCATAAGGAAGGCTATGGCAGAGCAATGCAGTCCCTAAAGAGGCTCCAAGACAGCTGGGGGCAGACTTTGGACAAAGACCTGGAGCGACAGCACAAGGGGAACGGCTTCCCACTCCTGCAGGGCAGGGTTAGGTGGGATTTTGGGAAGAAATCCTTCCCTGGGAGGGTGGTTTGGCCCTGGCACAGGCTGCCCAGAGAAGCTGTGGCTGCCCCATCCCTGGATGTGTTCAGGGCCAGACCAGACAGGGTTTGGAGCAGCCTGGGATAGTGGAAGGTGGCCCTGCCCATGGCAGGGGTGGGACTGGATGGGCTTGATGGTCCCTCTCACCTGAACCATCCTGGGATTCTGTGAAAACCAATCTCAGACCAAGTTTGCTCAAAGCCCCAGAACATCAGTCCAGCTCTCACTGAGGATCTGCTTTGCAGTTCTCCATTCTCAGAGCCTCCCTGGGAGCACCAGCCCCACGATCATCCACGTCAAGCACAAACTTTGGAATTGCTCACAGTGATTCCCTCCAGTCTTATCCAAAACCCTGTTCCTCTCCAAGCCTCATCCAAACCCCAAAAGAGACAGTTCAGACTGTTCTTTGAATGTCTCCTACGGGAATATCAGGAGAAGAAAAACTATCACTAGGAGCAGACTGACTAGTTTTGGGAAGGAATTCTATGGTGCAGTAAATGTCTGGACTAGCTTTAAGTCTTAAGTTCTGACTTAGAAAGTTCTTTCTTCCACAACAGTTTTCAGTCACTCTCTCATAGCTGAGGGAATAGCTGATGTGGGTAAGACTGGGAACGGCCTGATCCTGCCAGTGACTTGGCTGCAGCATGATTTCCAGCCCAGCAGCACTGGAAATACGAAATTCCATTTTTCATTTTGGACATGTGAGCTTGCAGCTTCAGTAACACCATTTCACACGGGCTGTGGATGAGGTGGGAACGGTGTGCTGAGGGAAGGAACACAGCCACCACAGCACAGCTGTGCTCCTGCTCATCACGAGCTCCCCGTGACCACGGGGTGCAGGCACAGGGGGATCTGGGAGCCCTCCCCCCTCCCCTGGGCTGACAGAAGTGGACAGGCTCAGCCACGTCACCAGTCACCATCTGCTCTAACAGAACCTACACAACCTCCCTCAACATCTGCCTCTGAAAGGGTCCCCTACTCCCTGCTTTTGTTCTCTTTAGGCCCCAGATCCTCGGCAGCTGCCCCGCTCTGGCCCAGAAGGGGCAGTGAAGCTGTGGCTCACCGTGCTGCCCTCCACATGGCGCGTTTCTCTGCCTCCAGAGCGCGGCGTTCCGCTGGGGACAGCTCCTTCTCCTGGCTCAGCAGCTCCGGGCTCTGCATCCGCAGCCGCTCCTGGTGCCGCCGCTCGGCCTTGGCCGTGCGCACGGGAGCCGCGGGATCCGGCGCCGGGCTCAGCCTGCAGGGACGGGGAGACTGAGGCTGTGGGGCCACCACAGCTCACCCCGCTGTGACTGCCAGCTCTGATCACCTGCTCGGGGCCACTTCCACGGGCTGCCGTGGGATGGGGGTGGACACAACACAGGCAAGTTTCTTGTAAGGAGTTTCTGACTGGATGGGGCTTGGACTGTCCTTGGAGCAACCCCCAAAGGGCAGGGGGTTGAAACCAGATGGTCTTGAAGGTCCCTCCACCCCAACCCATCCTGGGATTCTATGAAGCTGGTTCTGATCAGTTTCCCTCTCTCCCCCAAACCCTTCCTTTGCAGCCCCTGGTTCCTAAGACAGAAGGAACCATCCAGCCCCTGCCCCAGGTGCCCCACTCACCCCGACATGGAGTTGGTTCTCTGCTCAGACTTGATCCCCTCTTCCAAGGAATTCCTCTGTGAGCTGCTGCTCTCACTGAGCTCCAAGGGCCTGCAGAAAACCCCCTATGAGCTGCAGCACCACAGGCTGCACACCCAGCAAAGGGTGGGACAGGTCCACCCCAAGAAAGCAACAACTGCTCCAGGATGAAGCCACAGCACTCCATGAGCACTGCTGTGAAAATCCCTGTGGGGTCTCCTAAATGTCCACATGAATATCAGAGCTCATTTCCTGCAGCTGGAGGTCAGCCAGGCACTAACACACACACACACACACACACACATTTTTTTCTCAGATTTTCTAATAAAAATATTTGTTGGGCTTTCTTTTCCTCTGGGTCTTACCCTTCAGTCCTGGGAACGTGGACCTCATACTTGGCTTTGTTAGATGTGGCACAAATTAATTCCAAACAGAGGGGCCCAAGAAAGATTCACCTTGGAAACACAAGTCATCTGATCCTGATTTTATATCTTCATTAACAGATTAATTTGATTATTACAAGTTCTTCCATGAGATGGGCTATGGAGCTGCTCTGAGGGCTGGAACCCGGCTGGGAGAGCTAGGGGTGCTCAGTTTATAGTGACACTCAGCCCTAATTTTTACTGCTCAAGTTTATTTTAATTAAATTTCAGTTTCTCTTCCAGAATGAGAAAAATTATTTCAAGAAACACAGCTTCAGTCTCTTCCTCTGCCTCCCCTGCATTCAAGCATAAAAAACAAGCAACTGAAAGTCATCTGATGGATTTAGCCTTCCTGTTCTTCAGCATCCCATGTTTCAGTATGAAAACAGGAGGGTTAAGTGTGACTTCCTAGAGAACCAAAGAGCTGCATATGACTGCTTTCCTCCTTGGAGCTCCCCAGCACGGGAGGGGCAAGGAAAGGCTCAGGGCATCATTATGTGAGAAGTTCTTCAGCTGAGACTGGGCAGAAAGAACAGAGAGAAATGAGATGCCACATGCCAGGGTGTGTTCTACCACTGTGACTGAAAAGTGTTTGTGGAAGGGAGAATGTCTGTCCCAAAGACTTCCAAGACAGATAAGAACAGCTTCAGCTTTACTCCAGTGCATTCTTAGTTTATCTGGAGCCTTTGAGAATCCTGTCCTCATTCCTCAGTTCTATGCTCAAGAATAGGAAAAAACCAGCAAGGTAACCTGGAGGCCAAGTCCCAGAGAGCTGGGAAACAAAAGCTTAAAAAAACCCCAAAGCTGTTTTAGCATCACTTTATCATTCAGATTATCTTGAAACAACTATCTCTAAAAATCAATCTCTCTCCATACTCTCAGAATACAGGTACTTCCACAGGAAGGAGCTGTTCTCTGCAAAAAGTCATCTGGAAAACTTGGCCTTTTCTATGCTGAAGAAGAAATCTTGCCCAGCCTCCTTCCCTGAGAGTTCCTGGGACACCTCTGACATGTGGGTGGTCCAGGGCTGCCTGTGGTCCTGTCTTACCGAGCTGCTGAAGCCTGGATGCTCCTTCCATTCAGCCTCTCCACCTTGTACTCGACGCCCTCGATGATGACGCTGGACTGCACAGCCCCAGGCACCTGCCTCACCTCCTCATCCTCCTCAGCTTCCTCCTCCAGCAGAAGGGCTCGCTGCTGCTGCAGCTTGCGGGCTGCCAAGGGAGACAGGAGCCAGCTGACATCACAAAGCATTTCTGAACCCCCCAGGATGGCATTTCTGGGCAAGTCCTTTGCTTCTCATCGCTGCAGGTCGGGGATGGTTTCAATCCATTCCCTCTCCATCAACACCTTTGTTCCTCCACACTGCCACTAATGCTTCAGATGAAACAAACTCTGCTTTGTTTCCTCACTCCCTCCTTCCTTATCCACCAAACTTCCACCCCTGGACACTCAATGGACAGATTTCCAGCAGATTTCCCAGTGTTCTCATGCTCAAACTGGAAATTTGGTACAGTCTCCTCTTTTCCCAGAGGGAAGAGCCCTGGGAGTCTGCATCTCCCCACTGGCCTTCTGGAGGAACCAAGGCCTGGGTGCTGGTGCTGGGCCCCAGGCATGGCACTGGCCATGAAAACAATTCTGCTGCTGAACATTTGTCACAAGAGGGGCAGGGACAGGAGGAGACATGAGCAGGTGGCTCTTTGGGCAGGTGTCCTGCAGGTTACCAGTCCCCAGTGGTGTTCTTCAGGGCTCAAGCCTGGAGCCAGTTCTGGGCAAGATTTTTATTAATCATTTTATCTGGCTGCAGGAGCTGAATGAAACAGTAACACTGCTGATGATGCCAAACTGGGAGGTGCTGGTGACTCTCTCAAGGGCCATGAAGCCTTACAGGAGGATCCAGACAGGATGGAGCATTGGGCAGCCATTAATGACATGAAATCGAACCACAGCAAATGCCAGGTTCCACAGCTGGGACAGGACAATGCCAGGTCCAGGCATGATTTGGCGAGGACTGGCTGGAGAGTTCAGTAAAAACACTTTTTTCAACTTCACATTGATCCTCATCACCTAAAACAACTCTCAAGCAGGAGGAAATTACATCAAAAACGAGAGCAGCAATTTAGGTCCCAGTGCAAACCTAAAGCAGCACAGTGAGCACTGAGAGGTCTGAGAGCTCTGCTGCCAGTCCAGGTGAGGGTGCCACTCACCTGGGCAGCTGGCACAGACTCTCTGTCTGCAGTGGCTTTAAAAACTCACTGAAGTGTTTACCAACTGCAGGCATAGAGCTGCTAGAGAGAGTCCAGAGCAGGGATATTGGAATACTCCGAGGGCTGAAGCCCCTCTGCTCTGAAGACAGGCTGTGAGAGCTGAATTGTTCAGCCTGGAGAAGAGAAGGCTGTAGGGAGAATTTATTGCAGCCTTCCAGTACCCAGAGGGTCTCCAAGAGACCTGGAGGGGGCTTTGGACAAGGGCCTGGAGTGACAGCACAGGGGGACGTGGCTCCTCATTGCCACAGGGCAGGGTTAGATGGGATCTTGGGAGGGAATCCTTCCCAAGGAGGGTGGTGGCACAGGCTGCCCAGAGAAGCTGTGGCTGCCCCAGCCCTGGAAGAGTTGCAGGCCAGGCTGGACAGGGCATGGAGCAGCCAGGTCTAATGCAAGGTGTCCATGCCCATGGCAGAGGGGTGGGACTGAGTGGGCTTTAAAGTCCCTCCAACCCAAACCATTCTGTGATTCCATGATACAGGACACCCTGAAACTACAGCACTTCCACCAATGCAGAAAGTATCAGTTGAGCCTCCACAGAATTCTTCCAAGATTCATTTAGTTTCAAATTATTCCCAGGCCTTACAATAACCACCCATGGGCTTCAGTAAGTGCTGCATTTCTGTGGGAAAGGAATCCTTTAACAGGGCAAACTTCTGTGCACTTATTCCTACGTACCTTCCTCCTCTTTCATCTTCTTCAGGTCATCCTCCCCCACCAAGGACACACGCTTGGGAGGCTTGTCCAGGTGCTGCTGCTTCACCTCAATCTCAAAATACTTCTGCCTCTCACGGAAGGACCTTTGCTCAGGGCTGTGCTGTCCCCCAGGGCTGTGCGTGGCCACCTGCAAGAGCCACACATTGCCCACTGCCCACTGCCC